>NW_007578004.1:71033-122432 GCF_000690725.1 Stegastes partitus | reverse complement strand
GTCCCTATGGTCACATTATTTTCAGTCTTTTCTAGGGGTACCATCATTTTTGCCCAGGCCTGTTTCATGAATTTATTTTTTTAAATATTTCTGTTAAACCATGGTTCAAAAGCAATGTCTGATTTTCATTGCATAATTTTCATTGAATTTTTATTTATTATTACTTTTGTCACATTCAAGTTATGTCTGTGACCGTTTAGGGTTTTTCTTTCATTAACCGAGGGGTACCGACAATTTTGTCCACGTGTGTATTTGTCAAACATACTTTGTATGCTTTAAGGTTGTTTGGCCATGTCTACCTCGCATACTTCAGCGACACTCATGAACTTAGTCGGTTCAACTCGATGAGAGAACCACATACATGAGAGATGTCCTAGATGCTGAAGTAGCGTTAAAACTCAATTCTGAGTTGTTAAACCTCTGACAGTTCGTGCTCTGTCTGTTGGGTGGGCTGACGTACGAGCAATCTTTGGGGTTGCTGTTTGCACTGGTGCCGGTCACTTTCCTCCATCACGTTGTGTTAGTACAACTAATTTCACAACGTCGCTTTCTATTAACATCACTGATGAACTCATTGTCAACATGTTGTCCTGTCATTCAGTGCACTAATATGAAATTAAATAACCTGATTACATTCTGTTTTCTAATCTAAGGCTACGTTCAGACAGTACTCTAAAGTGAGCCAATTCCGATTTTTCTTTTTTTGCCCCTATGCGACCTGTGTCTGATCTTTTCATGACAATCTGAACAATACAGATCCAATTTTTCCAAATGCAACCCAGGCCACTTGGATATGTAGATATCTCAGAGTCAGACTTCTGTCTGAACGGCCAGGTCACATTTATCCGACCTACACGTCATTGATACACGACAAACGTCACTATTCTGCATTCAAGTAGCAAAGTATAGCCTCTCACATCACTCTCCCACCATTCCTGGCTGCAATTCCACACCCACACATTTCTCTGTACAGACGTTGCTGCCACTGCCCCACAAAACGCCATGGCCAAAAACCTGGCTCTCTTCCTTTTTAATCTTTTCCTTAAAATGATTACATTGTAAATGTGCTGGCTCTGGTTGGACAACAACTTTAAAATCGCAAGATACGCTCCACCGTTGCCATCCGTGTTTACTTCTGCGAACACCAAGCATGCTTGCTGCACGTGACGTCTTCTGCGCATGCGGGACACTTTTGGGTTGTATGAAGTTCACACAGGAGATCACATACATGTCACATTTAATGAGAAATATGAACGAACGAGCAAAAAAATCCGAATTGAACATTAAGTCCTGCAGTCTGAACGTAGCCTAAGGTGATTTCTTAACCATCAAATGTAAAGAAGAAACCTGGTTACAGAGGTCGGAGTAGATGATTTTCCAAACCTGGTTTCCTCATCAGATTCTCTGCAAAATGATTTTTCCTGGTAGCACGATGAGCGATAAACTCTATTAATGTTGCCTGCCATGAAAGAGTGCAACAGACTTAAATACATAACGAAACTGCACATAAGCTTAACTTGTGGAGAAATTGATTTCCCCTTATCAGATTTCTGCTGTAACCAGGTTTCTCACAGTTATCGCGTGACCTCAGTTCATATAATCACTGTCTTTGTCTGTCCTGTTTTACCAGTAACATCCAAAACTTACCACCTTCCTCATCTTTTTTCCGTATCAATAACACACTTCCATCACCAGCTTTCTTTCTTTCTTTTTTTTTTTTTTTTGATGAAACAACAAAATGTTTAGAGGCTTTTTGTTGACAGTTTTCAGTCACCCAGAAATCACAGGACAAAAAGGTGACAGCTCATTTATTCAGCACGTAGCATTCATGTTGAGTTTTCAGGTAAACTGCATCTCTCACCTGTATATGCTGTTATACAGTGTCTTTACTAGAGATGCACTGATAAGCTGTTTGATTGTTAAATTCTACGGCAGTTCATGGACTGAATAATTGGTGAAGATCCAAGTACAAACCAGTGGATCATTTTCTCTGTCAATCAATTTGTTGTTTGATCTTTAAACAAAAAGCATATGTTTTAACTTCCCAGAGCTCACGGTGATGCCTTCAGGGAGACTTATTTTATTTGACATGAAAGCCAAAATGTATTTAGTTTTCTGTGTTGTAAAGCAGAAAGCTTCACACTGGATAGGGTAAGGGTTAGTGTAGGGATTTTAGCTTGACATTTAACAATAAATTGATTTTCTAAACTTTTCATTATTTGTTCACTTAGCTCATTTATTAACCAACTAAGTGTTGCAGCTTTATTCTCATCGATTTGATTAATTGTTTATTGTGCAAAATGAACAACAATTGTGAAAAATGTTCATTACAGTCAAGTTTCTGTCAATCGACGAATCTCTTAACTTTAACTTTTAACTCTAATTAACAGTTGTTCTGGTATTTTGCCTGGACGTCATAAAGCTGTCTCCTATTAGTTAATTCAGTATACAGTAGTCTAATAAAACGGCTAGATATTCTGCACTTTATTGCATCTTTTTGTTGCATTTATATTGTCAGCTCAGACCATCAGCTCTATCTACCAAAGCATCTGTATGGCTGCTTGTATTTGTTGGGCTGTTGGATTTATGTTGCCAGTTCCAGTGTAAAATTCCCGTTCAGTTTTCTAAACCCCAAGTTGAGACCTTCATATTACTTAAAACCCAAAGTTATTCCAATTTGCTAACACATACATAATAAAGAAAAACTGCAAATGCTCACATATTCAACAATTTCCCTGAGGTTTGCACCAAAGGGATCAAAAAAGTTCTATTCTATTCTATTCTATTCTATTCTATGTGAGAAGCGAAAACAGCAGTAATTATATATAATCAAGGAATAGTAACAAGAGTAAAAAAAAAAACAAAGCACACAACATAACAAAACAAACCAAAAAAAAAACATAAAAGAAAGTCTTATTTGAACATACAAGTGTAGAACACAAACAGGAAGGTTAGTCAATAAAAATAATCAAGTTCAAAGTATGATAAACTGCAGATTTATTATTAAAACCGTGATATTTAACCTGTGCGATCTATGTGTACTACAAAATATTGTGCCAAAGAGTCTATTATCAAATTCAAAATCAAAACTATCAATACTAAACTGCTTCATTTTATTTTGAATACTTGGAAGCCTCTTGGCCACCAGTCTGATGTCGTCTAAATCCCATCAGTGCATCTCTAGTCTGCTCTCAGCTGCAGTGTTTCATGTGCTCATCTCTCATTGTTTTATTTTTGTCTTGTGTCCCATTATTTGTGTTTGTCTCAATTTGACTGTGCCCCAATGATTGCTCGACACCACGGCAAATCGTAACCCTAAACTAGATGTACGTCCTTGGAAAGCGTGAGCTCTCATGCTCCGCAGCCACGAAAGAAGGTGGAGTCCAGCCTGGAGGGCTCCAGGTGTACCGGTCCCTCGGGTCCACTACAGGTAGGAGCTGGGGGACAAAGAAATCCACCGGCTGCCACCATTTCTCTGGGAGAGGGTCGCATTAATGTGGCCGTGTTGTTTATCCAAACATACCTGAAAATATGTCTTTATCTGCAGCTCCACTGTTTGGTTCAAATTAGTCATTAAAACCTTAATGCAAGTTTGATAACACTGAAGTTTATTTGTGTAAAACTTATGGAAAGCAGCAGTACGAGGAGCTCAATAAATCTCTTTTAAATATAAAGTTACAGTCAATTTGTCTAGGTTAGCACAAAGGCTAGAAACAGCAACTTCACCTGCTGTTTGATCTACATTATGTGCTGAACTACATTTCCTTTCTGCTTTTATTTGTCTCTTTTCACTTGGACAATGGAAGTTGAAGGACCAGTGTGTAGAATTTATTGGCATCTCTCAGTTAAGTTGCAGATTTAAACCAACGAAGACTCTGAAAAAGGCACTTCCGTGACAAAAAAGGCAACACTTCTGATTTTCGGGTGATTATACATTAATAAACAAATAACAATAAACATCATTCTGAAAATTTGATTCCAGTTCTGCTAAAAGATCCCACTAAATGCTACACACTGGCCTTTATGATCAAACCGATTAACCGATTATCCACAGATCCTTATATTTGACTTTGAAATTGACATGTGTGGCCAAATAAGAACCAATAAAACTATAAAAACTAAAATAAAAAGAATTTCTACAAAGAAATAAGAAAGGAATTTGCTGCTAAAATGGTTTATTTTTAATAAAAGTGCCAGGAATGTGTAATGTGTGAGAGCCATGAGGGACATGTCTTGTATTTGCTATTAAAGTAATTATCCAAAAAAAATAAAAAAAGAAAAGAAGAATTACTAGTTTTCTATTTGATATGGATTCAAAAGTGACACTCCAGCTGTGTTAAAATATTTGTATCTCCCTTCCTCAAAATCGTGCTGTTTCTTCAATAATAATAAGAAATACAAGCTACAATTTTCTGAATCCCAAGATGATGCCTTTTGTTATCTAACTAGCACTTCAACTGTCAAATATGACAAAAAAGCACCAAATCTTTACATTTGAGAAAGTAACCCCTCCAGCCCAAAAAGACAGGAATTTGAAATAGAAAATACAAGCATGTAGAATAAAGACTAAGAATGACCAAATAACCAGATATGCGCATATGTACAACTTCTAAAAAAAAAAAAGACACATAATTTATTTGAATACTTTCTCATTAATTTTCTATTACTGGACTTATTGTCTAAGGTCATTGTTTTAAATAACCACCTGTGTGCATGTGTTTTTGCCTTTATACCCTGGTGACTAATCACTAATTCAACCTACGAGAAACTTTCACAATGAACAGCCGCCGTTCAAATGTCCTACTAAAAATAAATACCCTAATTGCTAATTATAGACATTAATTAAACCTTTAAAGACTTACCTAGTGGTGTAAAAACATCTGTGTACATCAAAGTTCCTGGTAATTGTTTGCCTCTTGCTGTGATTCATCTGGATATGTTTGTGTGTTTCACTCACAGAATGTCTTTTTCTACTTGTGCATTTTGTTGTTGTGCTCCAGGGCCCGGTGATATACGCCCAGTTGGATCACTCAGGCAGCAAAAACTCGTTCCATAAGATGGAGCCAGTGGTCTACGCTGACATTCGTAAAAACTGAAGAGGAACCGGGGACCAAAAAATAAATAAAAACACAGTAAAGTATGAGACCTCTCTATCAGCTGCTCTTGGGAAGGGTGGGAATATATCAACAGGGACAAAAATTGGTGCAGTTTATTTCGCTCTCTCTCTCTCTTTCTTTCTTGTTTTTTCCATATTTTGTCCTCTGAAAGCATGATGCTGTTCTATGATAAAGTCTCCATGTGCTTTGTTGTGAAGATGAAAAAACTAAGAAAACACAAGTTGATATCACTCCATCACATCAGCCTTGAAATTGTTCTCCAAAACAGGGATCAAAGTAAAAATAAGAATGCCTTCATAGATATCATTCCAAGTGTAAAAATACTTTACTTTATTCCTCGTAGCTTTGTGCCCTCGAACAAAAAAAAACCTTCTGCAGGCTGTTGCACCAACTCAAAATGGTAAATCTGAGAGTGCACTAACAATCACTACCTAAGCTACCTGCATCCAAACCAAGGAAAAGCTTTTCAAAACATCAAGGCAAGAATTGATGTTTTATCCAGAGAAGCATTAAACTAAAATGGAAAAGGAAGCCACTATTAACTAACTAGATATAAAAAAAAAACAAAACAAGCAACGTATTATATCACACGTTTGTTCGACCTTCATCACCTCCTCGTTCATCAATCGCTTCGTGCGGTATTTTGGTGCTTTATATTCATGGCTGTGCGACCAGCGTGTCATAAACTACAGAAACATCAATAAATATCAAAGAAATTCTGCCAACGTCAAAACCTCAACTTACATACTTCTGTTATAAACAGCAGACTGTAGTTATTCATTAAATGTGCATGTCAGCCACATCGTAAATGTAAAACGATATCACGAACAATATGCTTCTCATTGATTATAAGGAAAGAGTAAAGCTGGGCAGACGTTATTCGTCATGTTTGTTGCACTAACCTTACCTGCCTTTCTAGGCTTTGGTGCTCACACTGCATCTGATTTTATTCAACAGTTTCCACCATTTTTTTTTTTTTTTTTTTGGTGCAAATGGTGCAGTTACACTCTGAACAGAAAGAGAGCTGCAGCTAATGATTATTTCCACTGAAAATGAAAATAATCATTAGCTGCAGCCCTCTTTCTGTTCGCAGCCCTCTTTCTGTTCTAATCTTTCCATTATTTTCTCGACTAGTTGTTTGGTTTATAAGATATCACAAAATGGTGAAAAAATATCAGTCCGTGTTTCCAAATAGCCCAAATATCTTGAATTGTCTGCAACCTAAAGATACTCAGTTTACTGTCACAGAGGAAAGAAATCAGAAAAAAATAAATTTTTAGGAAGCTGCAATATTTCTTCAAAAAATGATTATGCAATTACAAAAATAGTCAGCGATTTATTACATTTTTGACAACAAATCAAATCATATTTGCAGACAACAGAAAGTAAGAAGGGAAAAAAAAACAAAATTTGGACTAATGGCTCAGAAAAAGTCCCTTTTTGCAGCACAATCTCAATCAAAACGTGTAAAAAAAAAAAAAAAAACTCTTTCTGCACAAAAGTATGTATTGATCTGTGAGAAATCTGACCAGAACAAGTCAAACTGCTACAAGAAGATCTGACTTGCATTCAATTCAACCAGATAAGTTGTTCAGCCAGATAATGCAGATAAATAATCCTGTAATTATTCTGATAAAACACATCTTTGTAGTTCGTATCCCTTTAAAGCAGTCAGTCTTTTTGGGCGGCCCTAAGCCCAGGATGCAGTGATGGTGCCTCTGCAAAATATTGACGGGGGAATTGTTTTGTTAAAAAAAAAAAAACCCAAACAAAAAAAAAAACAAGTAGGACTGCCTTACTGCACGAGCCAAATCTTGCGTAAAACTTGAAATTTCCAGTATAAGCGTTGCTGGTCCGAGGCTGTTGTTGGCATCTTCCCCGACAGCACGTCCCAATCGTCCAAATGATCGTCAAATTACACTTTTTTTCTTGGTGCTGCGATTAATCCGCACTCTGTCTGTCCAGCATTACGCCTGCCAGAAGACATTAAAAAGTCGCCATTTCAGCTTCATAATGTAAGCATCGTAATTGCTTTACATGTAGCTGGTGCAACAGTCTGCTGAAGCCACAGTTCATCTCCACCGTCGGGCACTTCCATAGTGATCTTGTTTTGTAGAGGCGTATAATGTAGAGGTAGATTTTACATTGCCTTCAGTAACTTTGCATGCAGTTGTAATAACATCTACAGAAATAACTTTGGTACTCCTCAACTAGTTTTAAGAAGAAGCCGTCTGACGTTGTATTACTGTGAATGCTTCAGTTCTCTGTAAAAGTTCTGGCATGTCGTTGTGGTACCTTTTTAAAGACACTGCCTCCCTCTTTGATTTTCACCTCAGTGGAACATACAGCATCTTTCGGTTTTTAATTAATTGCGGCCACACTGAGTTTCCGTTTGTGTCTCAGTTTTTTTTACAAGCACATATAAACACACAGGCAATGCAGCCCATGTTGATTTTTCTTTTTAGTTCTGCTTCTCCATCCAAGCCTTTCTGCCTGTTTGCAGGTGCAATTTAAGAGTGGCAGTTCATTATTTCACGTTAGCTTTAGTTCATTTTAAAATACGCATGTTGAAAGTAAATGTTCAATTGAGGTGAAATATATCTCCTTTTTATGAGAACTGGGAGATGTCATTTGTTGAACAGAACAACTTCTAAATACACTGTTTGCATGCAATTTACTAACACTACAATCATGATTATGAAAATATCCGTCCTTTTTTTTTTTTTCAATCTATGTGTTATGTAAAGCTCTTTTTTTTCAAAACTAATGGGCCAAATATGTAATATCAACATTTTTTTTAATTATTATTTTCCAGTTGCTTTTAAGCTTTAAATGCATTCCAAAATCTTGTTGTTTTTTTTTGTTTTTTTTGTCTTAAAGCATTTAAAAGCCAAATTTATGTTATGATTTTGTTTGTTAATGGTTTGGTTACGTATGAGAATGATATTTGTGTTGCATACATTCTAAACGCCTTCAGCTTCAGCTTGTGATTCCGAATGCAGTAGATTTCCACGCTGATCAGTGTTTGTATATATTTCTTGCTCGTCATGTAAGATATAGTGCTGTTTACTGTAACTCATTCCAGTGTGGTATGGCTGTGGATGACTTTCCAGAGGTGGAAAGTAGTTTGCTGTAGAGGTCCAGACAGATGGTGGCATGCTTTATGTTTTTCTCTCTTTAGTCTTAATTATTTGTCACCAGACACTCTGATATGCCTGCAGCAGGTGTCCAGCCTGTCAGTTCAAAATGGAATGAATTAAGCTTTTTTCTTTTTTTTTTTTTTTTTTTGAACAACAAAAACAAATAATGTGACTTTCTTGAGTTTTGCGTTTTTTTTGTTGTTATTTTTTTAACAATCTATTGCTTAAATATGACTTGCATTGCTGTCTACATATTGAAAAGATGGACTATAA
The DNA here is from genome assembly GCF_000690725.1 of Stegastes partitus. Taxonomy (NCBI): domain Eukaryota; kingdom Metazoa; phylum Chordata; class Actinopteri; family Pomacentridae; genus Stegastes; species Stegastes partitus. The sequence goes on along the minus strand of NW_007578004.1, from coordinate 113,902 downwards.
CCAGAATACACAGCTTCAAAATGTAAACTCTTATACCAACAACCAGAATGATTTGCAGTCTGCTCCTACAGTTTAAAGTTGAGCCTGAATTCTGCAGGACTCTTCTAAATGAAATAATCTGGAGTAGTTTTGCAATTAAATGCACAGGTTGTTCTCAATTGAGGCAGCATACTGGAAAGAAAGATTTATAATGCTATAAAGTCTGTTGAAATAGATGAAATTGTTAATTACATCCAGGATGTTGAATATTATGTTGGAGGAGTGTATTTGACAGAAACCACTGACAGCACATTGTATTGCTTCTTTTTCTTACGTAGGGTTGATTGTGTCATTGTGAATGTCATAGATGGCGTAGATTTGTATTTCCTTCGTCTGCTGATCCCAGTGGATTTAAATGAGTCAGACAAGCCTAATGTTATGCAGGAATTAAGACCTTAAAGCACATCTCACTTGTTAAAGCAAAAACTGTAAGTAATGTACAACATTATCATCCCAACAGGGCAAACAATTAGTCTCACTATTAAAGTCCACTAACACGGATAACATGCATCATAAATAATTACAACTACAGCGATTTATGTTCAAAAGTTCATTAATGATAAATGGAAAATAGACAAAATATTTCCTTTCCTTTGTCAGTCAGCTGTGTTCATGCAGTCAGCAGAACAGGGAAAAAAGAGATGGAAGTCAAAGTCAAATGTGCTTTACAATGTTTTTGAGTGGAGCTATGATGTTTGGGCCTTTCGATTCTGGAGACGGTGAAGCAAAGTACAAAAGTTTTCTACATCAGATGACTGAAGAGTGACATATAGACGTGGTACAGTCAACAGGCTGTTGGGATTAACAGATGAAAACATAACCATGCTTTCTGTAAAAATTTAATTAATTTGCTGAAGCAGCTAAATGTTAGCAAGGACAATAAAATCTTTGAGTGGTGGAGCAGTTAAAAAAAAAAAAAAAGTAATGCAGAGTTTATTTTGATTTACAAAATAGGCATAAAAGGAAGACATATCCTTATATTTTCACATTCATTTGTTATACAGATGAATGTTATGCAATAATTTAAAATGTTGCCAGTTATTATTTTAGCTAACAATGCCAACAGTTAGCTTTTAAGAATGTAATGTTTCGCTTGTTAGATCGCTAACTTGCTAACAATGTTATAGAGTACCGCTATAGCTGTTCTAACGCTAAGAAGCAGAACATGCTAGCAGTTAGCATGTTAGCATGCTATGTTAGCAGCAATCTCCTCAAAGAGCTGAGGCTAACTGGAACGCTTTAATTTCTTGGTATAGAAGAGTTGGACATGTGACATCTTCCCAGTTTGCATTTCTAAACACTAAACTTTAAATAAATGGTTTATAACCCACTGTAATGTCGCTGTAAGCAGATAGGTGTTTAATAATGTGTTTGTCAATATACAGTGCATTCTTAATCATGTACTGTGTTTATAATTGCGTTTAAATGCTAAATTTAGAAATATTTAAGTGAAATTCTAAGCTGTCAGTTGTGCTAGGAGTCAAGAGTAACAGAGCGGTACAGTTTGTATCATGAACATCATGTTTACTCTTTGTGTTGCTGCCACAGTGTGTTCATAGAATGTGAAATCTTTTGAATTCTAAATAAACTGCATAAATGCACAATGCTAGGCTGTTTAGCCATTCACAGTCAACATAGCTGTTTTTCCTTGCAGAGTTTTGTTTTAACTTAATTTCTGTGTGGGTTTAGATACTTATTTATTCCCACATTTTCATTTACAACACCTTTCTGACTGACAAAAAGTCTTGATTCAGTCCATTTTGGCTCGACTGCGGCTGTGACACCAAACCATACAGGCACTGTGTCGTCCTCCATCTTTGAGTCTTTTCTGTCAGTTTCTGTTGTTTAGTTTGTTTACTAGTTAGCAGCATGTATTTCAGTGTATTGACCAAAAGGAAAAAGAAACAACAATGTAAGATACTGACAAACCATTCACTGCTGGTCGCTTTGCTCCTAATTGTGACTTGTTGCAGTGTTAAGTGCTGTTGTAGAAATTGTGATGTAAACTATAAATTATGAAAGATTTCTGATCTGAACGAGCTCTGGCGCTCCGTGTGGTGTTTTGAGTGAATGCAGGCTGCACTGTTTCCTCACAACGAGTCTTAAAGCACGCGCTCAGTGTTTCGTTGATGGTAAATAGTTGTGTGTTATTTGAGAATTGTTTGGTATGTTATGTTGTAAAATCTGCACTATGTCTTGCATATCAAAGACAACAAAATGCCCTGTGATTTTTTTTTTTTTTTTCAGTTCATCTCTGAATGACCTTGGCCTCTGTTTAACTTCTTTAAAACTGGAATGTTGTACATTTAGTGCCTTTTACATTTCATCAGCTAACTTGAACATCTGCTCAAAATAGAAAAAAAGATAAGATTCATTTATTTTCCTTTTATTGTATGTATTTTTTTATACACATAATATCGCCTCTGTATCCACTGTTCAAATTTTATATAAAACTTGTTCCTGGCCAATTATAAATGTGTCTGATGAGTCTTTTCTTTCTTTTGAACAAAACTTCATACTTGCTGGTAAACTGTTTAAATTATTATGATTTATGTAATACATGAAGGTGGTAGCAACAATTTTGAATCCGTGATGGAGCTGGGCATAACAAGTCACACATGCTTTTTTCTCTCAACATTAAGTGAGAAGTTTCCAAAGAAATAGCATGAATATGTAAAGAAAAGCTATAGTACAGTTGAAACCAGAAGTTTACATGAACTGTATTAAAAGACACAAAACCTTTTTTTTCCTTCACTGTATGACATTAAATCAGACTGAACTTTTTCTATTTTGGCTCAGTTAGGATTACCAAAATTATTTCTATTTGCTAAATGCCAGAATAATGAGAGGGAGATTTTTTGTTATTATTTGCTTTAAAGTCAGAAGTTTACATACACTAAGACTACTATGCCTTCAAACTATTTGGGAAAGCCCAGATGATGATGTTATGACTTTGGAAGCTTTTAATTGTTTAACTGACAACATTTGAGTTAATTGGAGGCACACCTGTGGATGTTTTTTTAAGGCAAACGTCAAACACTGCTTCCTTTTGTGACAACATGGAAAAATCACCCAAGATGTCAAGGAGAGAATTGCTGACCTCCACAAGTCTGGTTCATCCTTGGGTACAATTTCCAGATGCTTGGAAGTTCCACGATCATCTGTTCAAACAATTATACACAAGCATAAACACCATGGGAATGATCCAGCCATCATAGTGCTCAGAAAGGAGACAGGTTCTGTGTCCCAGAGATGAAGTGTTTTGGTGTGAAATGTGCCTATCAACCCCAGAACAAAAGCAAAAGACTTTGTGAAGATGCTGCTGAAGCTGGTAAGACAGTGTCATTCTCCACAGTGAAACTAGTCCTGTACCGACATAGGCTGAAAGGATACTCGGAGAGGAAGAAGATATTACTCCAAAAGGAACATAAAAAAGCCAGATTACAGTTTGCAAATGCACACAGAGACAACAACCTTAATTTCTGGAAACATGTCCTGGGTCTGATAAAACTAAGACTGAACTGTTTGGTCATAATGACCATCATTACATTTGGAGGAAAAAGGGGGAAATTTGCAAGCCTGAGAACACCATCCCAACTGTAAAGTATGGAGGTGGCAGCATCATGTTGTGGGGGTGTTTTGCTGCAGGAGGGACTGGTGCACTTCACAAAATAGATGGCATCATGAGGAAAGAACATGAAGTGGAAATAATTGGGGGCCAATTGGGGGCCTCTCGGGTTTTACACAAAGAAATAGTGTGAAAGAATGTACTCATCATGAAAGAATATAGTGATGCTGCACATCAAATTAAACAGCAGAACCTGGACTACAAGAATGTATCACCCATTTTTACATGACCCAAACACAGCTCAAACACCAACTAAATTAATTATCAAATATGGAAATCGATATAGCGCCACCAAGTCAACCCACTCGCCACATTTCTGGCTCAAGTGATTCGGTACATTATGCAAAACACACAACCAACCCCTCAAACTGAAGCAGACAGTCCACAGATTCTAAACATATCCATCAAAGCTCTCTAAAATCAAAGCATCGGCAAGAAATAACCCAAAGAACAGCAAAAACCGAAACCGCTTCATCAAACTGTAGTTGTAAAATGTCTCTTACCTTAGCTGTTTTTCCATGAAAAATTTATTTTATCGGTAAATCCACACTGAAATCAGTTAGTACTACTTCCTGTGTCACACGGAAATCACTCTGGGCATGTTTTGAAGGTTCCATTAGCTTTAGGGCGCTACCCAAGTGCGCACTACTGTGCGAACAGCTCATCTAAAAAATGGCGTTCTGCTGATTCTGATTGGCTAAAAGTGCTTTCAATCTCGCTATATTCTATTGGCTCTAACGATTCGAAGGCGGTGTCAATCACAGAAATCGACCAATCCATGACAGAGATACAGCCCTGCGTCACCACAGAAGCTTCACAGCTGTCAAATCAGCGTTACGCACAGGATGTGTAACACAGACAGCGGTCTGGTTGGATTAAAAAAAAAAAAAACTAAAAAAACTGCTGTATTTGGATGTATTGAACACCATTAGTGAAATACAAGTTAAATGTATAGTTAGTACATAAGAACATTCAGACGGTCACAAGTGTGCCAAAATGTCTCCTCGCTTGAACAATCTGGACTAAAAACTTTGTAATTTTGTTCTGCTTCACTTTATCAGAGTCAACCTTTGCAGAGAGAATGTTCACCATATAGTGCTAGGACTTGGGAGAGATTTAGAGCTGCAGCTTATGGAGCCCATCTGATGGCATCGATAAGAAATAAAAATAACTCATTCCCACGCATTAGTAAATCGTGGCCACGAGTTGTTAATGCGTGGGAACGACATAGTTAAATTTTGGCCTCGCATTACTAATATGAGGAAACAAGAGAAGCTGTGGAGCAAATTTCACAGTGCGGTCACAACAGCTGTCAATTAAGGATAACGGGTGTACTTGCATGAAACATGGAGCATTTAGATTTGATTTCATTTTATTTTAACCTTGGAATGAACTACACCGATATCCTGCGATCTCTTGCGACGAAACACCATGTGATAATTATGTCGTTCCCACGCATTAATATCTCGTGGCCACGACTTACTATTGCGTGGGAACGAGTTATTTTTATTTCTTATCGATGTCACCAGACGGGCTCCATAGCAGCTGGATCAATCCAACACGATAATTATGCTGAAATAGCTTTTTTTTAGGCAAACCTGAATTTTTTTAATTTGTGTGTGTGCCATCTACATTTACTTTTAACCAGTAACATATACACTGATATTTAAACATCTTAACAAATCTTACAAGTGTTCCTTTAATTATGACACAAGAATTATTCAAATAGACCTTGTGGTTGCAGAGATAAACTGTTTTTATTATGGGTATGTAATTTTTTTCATAACCCTAAGCATACTGCCAGATTGGTTGAAACAGTGACGTCAGGACAACAAAGTCACTGTTTTGGAGTGGGCATCACAAAGCCCTGATGTCAATCCTGCAGATAATTTGTGGGCAGAGCTGAAAAGACGTGTGGAGTTATCTTGTCCCATGCAGCATTCTTTTTCTTTCCCTGCTTTTCCCAACATTTCGAGCACCAAACAATATTTTCTGGTTTGCTTCAACCTCACTGACAAGTACCTCGATCTCAGTTTCAGAAAAGTTCCTCTTTTTCGCCCTTTTTGCCATGATGATGATGACAGGTGAGGAAAAAATAAATCTTCACTTGCTTAATAAAGAGGCATGTTGTTGCCGTATATGGTGATTTGGAGGCGTTTCTGAAGGCAACGTGCACAACCACGGAGGTTAAGAACAAGTGGGATTTATCAACACTGATGTGCGTACGACCTCCATGCGCACGTTTGATAAAACCAGATTTTTTTAAAAATATATATTTTATTGAAATTTTCACATATTATTTTAATCAAACAAACACAAGACCAAATAATGTTTTTTGTTTTTTTTTCTAATTAAAAAAAAAAAAAAAAAGTACAGAACAATGAACAGTGAGCAGTCTGAGTTACCAAAACAACAAAAATTGCCCCAATCATTCTTTATCCATATTCAAACGGCTAGGCCCAAAGCCCTCCACGTCAAGCCCGCACCCCTCCAAGGGAGATCGACGTCCCCGGGCAAGTATTCCAATAGAGGGCACCATAGATCCAAAAAGGTGTCATCATTGCCACTCAATTTTGCACTAATTCTTTCCATCCATCCATCCATCCATCCATCCATTATCTATACACTGCTTAATCCTCACTCGGCTCGCGGGGGGGGGGGGGCTGGAGCCTACCCCAGCTGACTTAGGGCGATTCTTTCCATTGGTAATACTTTCCTTATACCACTGTGTCACTGTTGGTGGTTTGTCTTTTATCCAGTTAAGTGAAATACACTTTTGTGCTAATAGAAGCTTACCTAGTAATTTAGATTTATTCTTGTCTCTTGAATTATTAGAACATGGCAGCCCTAACAGAAACTGACCCGGGTCTTTCCAAATTCTTCTCCTCAGTATAACACTAATTTCCTTTGTTTATGGAGTTGTCCGAAAATATCAAAATGCTGGTCTTGTAACAATGTAGGTATGTCCCATCAGTTATTTTACATTGAAGGCATAAGAGCGACCTACGTGAGTCTATCTTGTTCAGAAAAACCGGTGTCCTATGCTGTTGATGCAGTGTTTTATACTGAGTTTCCTTGTATTTATTGCTAAGAAATAGTGAGTGAGTAGTTTGAATACAATCTTTCCAGTTATTTTCATCGCAGTGACATTGAAGATCTTCTTCCCATCGCTCAGTCAACTTCCCAATGTTGTGTCCATTAGAGTCCTGCAAACTGGCACAAGATTGCTTAATAATAGATTTCTTCACATTGAGGTCCATCATAAATTTCTCTATGGGTCCTGGCAACATTGTTCCTTGATTAATTCTAAAATTTGCCTGGATAAAATGTCGAACCTGCAAGAAAAGTCCTTTTTGTAAAATTCCATATTTGCCCTGAGCTTGAATAAAAGACATTAGGACATTGCCTTCAAATAAGTCACCAATTACCCTTATTCCTTTCCTATACCATCTTTGGAATACAGCACTTTTTACTCCAGAGGAAAAATCTGAATTATTCATCAATGGTGTCAAATAATAAAGTTTGGGAATAGTGGAAGTGTATTTGTTCATATCTCGCCAAACTTTTATATTATTGTCAATCAGTAAATTAGTATGTGCAGTTTTTTTCTTTCTCATAAGTTCACTTATCAATGAAAAGGGAGTACATACCCAGGATTCAAGTGGGCTTTCTTTACCTTTCAAATATGTATGTATCCACTCATGATTGGATCTACTATGGCAAGACCAGTTATAATACATTATATTTGGAAGAGCAAGTCCACCCCCATCTTTGGGCAGCTGTAAAGTTTTAAAATCTAATCTGGGCTTTTTTCCTCTCCAAATAAATTTTGATAGATCCCTCTCAATGTCTGTTATCTTTTTAGTTAAACATATTTAAAGCATTTGTAATGGGTAGAGAAGTTGTGGTAACACATTCATTTTAATTAAATTTACTCTACCCATTTAGGACACAGGAAGATTCATCCATCGGGCAAGATCCCCCTTAACATTTTTATAAACTGCATCAATATTTTTCTTCAAAATGGTCCTAATATTTGGCGAGATATGAATACCTAAGTAAATGAATCCACAGTCAGACCAAGTAAATGCAAAATGACTAATTCTACTACAATTTCCTAATGGCATGGCAATTGTTTCGTCAAAGTTTACCTTATAACCTGATAATGAATCGAATGTTTCTATGACCGACATAACAGCCGGAATGGACCTCTCAGGATCAGTCATAAACAGCAAAACATCATCCGCATATAACACAGTCCTGTATTCAGATTCTCCAATTTTAATTCAATTCAATTCAATTCAATTTTATTTGTATAGCGCATATTTACAACAACAAGTCATCTCATAGCGCTTCACAAAGGCAGAGACAGAAACACCCAACAATCCAAAACATTTGGATTCCCTTTAAGCTTCAGCAGTCCGGTTTATAGCTGGAAATCGAATTATGACTTCGAATGGCCTCAGCCAGTGGCTCAATTGCCAATGCAAAGATTAGTGGAGAAACTGAATCCCCTTGGCGTGTCGATCTTCCAAGCTTGAACTCTTCTGACCTAATGCCGTTCATAATTACACTTGCTTTTGGAGAGGTATATACTAATTTAATCAAAGCAACAAAGCCTTTGCCAATACCAAACTTCTCCATGACTGCAAATAAATATGGCCACTCCACACAGTCAAATGCTTTTTCAGCAACAAGCGATATCACTAGACCTGGCATTTTAGTGATGTTGGAGTGTTCAATAATATTAAACAGTTTTTCGCATATTACTAAATGAGAGCCTATTTTTCATAAAGCCTGTTTGATCTGGTTTCATAAGAACTGTTAAATAATTTTCTAATCTTCTTGATAATATTTTTGAAAAAATCTTGCTGTCTATGTTTATCAAACTAATTGGCCGATAACATCTACACTGATAAGCTGGTTTGCCTTTTTTTTAGTATTAAGGAGATGTTTGCTGAGTGCAATGTAGTCGGGAAAGTGCCCAACTCTGCTGAATGTTGGTACATACAGTATTTAAGAGTGGAATAACTAATTGTTCTTGAAAAATTTTATAAAACTCTGGACCATAGCTGTCAGGCCCACCCATTTTCCCACTTTGAAGAGATTTAATTGCAGTAACCACTTCTACTTTTGTTGTTGGCCCTCCAAGGGCAGCCTGATCCTCCTGTGACAAAGAGGGTAAATCAAGTTTTGCCAGGAAATCAGAAATGGCATTTGGCTGCACTGATGCTTCTGATGAATATATCTTTTGATAAAAATGTTCCATTATATTTACCAACTTTCTGCTTTCATAATGATTTTGGCCCTTTTCATCCTTTATTGAGGATATGGCACAGATTTTTTTGTACTTACACACACTCTAAATTTCATGCGTACGACAGAATTTAGAACCTTTTCTACACACTGATTAGAAATGAGGCCCCTGGTTTCAACTGTATGTAACATTTCAAGATTAAAATATTGAAAAATGACAAGACCACTGTTCATACATGTCAAGCTCTTTGGAATCCCACATTTACCTTATAATTGAAAAATCTGTAAACTCCATAAATGACAGAAAAACCCATTAGATATTACACTTCACAACACGTCTGCCAAAGACTAGCAACCCACAAGACTGAACTTTTACCAGATATGTTGAAGTTAATTTTCCAGTTTTATGTCACTTTACCCTCTTTAACTCATATATTTATCTGTTTCTGATATTTATATTCTACCTGTTGGCCAAAACTCTTTAATGTCACAGGTACTGAAAAAACTTCTGCAAAGTGTATGTCAAAGATAAACCTTCACTCATAGCTCCTCCAGCAAACCTCCTCAATCCTGGAAATGCATTTCAGGACTTGAAACATCCCTCATGATGGGGTTGCCAAGACCAATTTCCAGGTCACAGACAGAAGGATGGACAGGAGGACAGAAAAGGTTCAAAACAGAGAAATGAGATGAGCTGAACGCATATCCTGTGTGTTTAATTAAAAATACAAATACTATGATCTAAATATACCCCATTTAAACTGACTGAACCCATTGAGTGTTGAACAGTCTCACAACACTGGCCAACATTACCAAAAAGTTCTAATAATAGTTTAAAGAAAACTTTTAAAAACAATGTTCGAAGGACAATTTGTGGATATTTCTAATTTCCAATAATGTTCCTATCCTATCAGGTTAAAAGTCAATTAGGATGTAAAGTGCAACATTTAGAGGCTGTTTGGAGAATGTTGTCCACAGATTATGTTCTGTGATAACAAAGGAAGAACGTCCTCAAAACAACATTCAAAAAATGTTTTCGAGATTTTATCTGGTTACAGAATGTCTTTAAAAAAAGAATATTCCTGTACTGTTGCATATAAACAAAGGTGGAAAAGTTTGTCCTTCAGTATTTTTGCAGATGTTTGCTGAGGAAACATGTTACACGTAATGCAACATTTGGAAAACATTTAATGGTCTAACAATGGCTTTGGAGACATTCAGAGAACTACAAAAAAAAAAAAAAAAAAAAACAAGCTTCCTGCTGAAAACATCACTAGAGTTTTGCAGAACTTTCTCAGAATGTTTTAATACAACAAAAAATATGAGGGTTATTAAGACATGTGTTTTAAGTATTTTAAATGAATATCTGTGGTGATTTATTACAGATCACATTGTTAACATTGATGTATTAGTGTTGAATCTGCATTTTACTGGAGATGAAGCCACTTTTAGCCACTTTTATTTCTGTAGTTTAGTGGTTTGAAGCACAAAAACTGAAAATGTTGTTTGAATATAGACAGAACTGAGGACAAACTAAAGTCTCTGCATCTCTCGAGGGGAACATCTGCAGGCTACAGGGAGTTTCCGGTGCCAGAAATTTGGCGGTTGGTGCCAATACGGATGAATTTTCCAGTCCTTTCTGCTCCCCTCAAGTGCTGATAAGTACTAATGTGAACATGATTCAGTCACAGGGAATGAGCTTATAATAACAATATGAAAAAAAACAGGTTCTGCCTAAATCAAGAGTAATGCTGACTGCAAATCAGCTAAAAAGACATAAAAATCTTAAAAGCCAGCATTCGTCACTAATATTTGATGAAGAAAGTCATTCTGTTTTCTTTTGATGGTCACAAGTCATGTGTTCTCCTACCTCCTGTCACAGACCCCCGATTCCACAACCTTTTGTTCATTGTACTCTTACCGCCTGTCATTAATTAGCAACTGTATGGTAACTAAGCACTATTCACTTCGAAATTTACATACAGACCCTCCCTACCCTCTTATATACCCTATAAAAGGTGCAACAATGCAAATGTTGGGGGTTGGTTTACTATCACAGACTCATGCTCTGTGTTGGTAAGCCCACCTTATACAGAAATACGAATAACACCCCACTACAGCAAACTTCACATGAGGACTATGGGTAAAATTTCTTCAACATATTCAACATGGAAACTTCTAAAATATCAGGGATTTTAAATGGGATTTGGTCTGTGTTATTAAAGCAAAAGCCCTTCTGGTTACTGTTCAGCCACGCTTCAGTTCAAGCTCCGGTCAAGCACCAAACGATTCAGTGAACGAATCATTTTAATGAACTGATTCTCTGAAAAGAGCTGTTTTACGCATCACTAAAGCAAACTGTGGTGAAATATTAGAGCACTACTGAACAGGCAACAGCAGATGTCGCCACTGAAGAGCCAGGACATAAATCTGAAGTGTGAGAACAGAAGACCCAGTTCTGCAACACAAGTGCACACATATTATTATTTTGATGATAATTTTACCCTGTTTGGGTCTCAAACAGCTATTTAAAGGAAACCAAAAGAGACAATTAGTAGTGAAAAGACAGCGGTTAATCCCCAGATGCTTCTGTTTTGTGAAGGTTTAATCTTTAGTGTAAATAAACTAAGATAAAAATAAAATGATAAATTAAATGAAAACAGGAAAATAATGTGTCGGTGCTCAGACCAAGTAAAAAGCTAAAGTCATGTTCTCAAACATGTACTGAAGTAAAATAATAAATATTAGCATCACAATACATCAAAAGTCCTTATTGCTTGTTTTGCAATAATGTTTTTTTTATTGCTGGATCATAATTATTGCTGCTTTCAAGGATAACATTCACCTAAATGATGCAGCTTATAATTTATTTGATTTTTGTTTAGTTTTCTGCAAGATAATTAGTACAGAAAAGTATGAAAATTAATGAAGAAATGGATTAAAAATGCACAATATTTGCCTCTGAAATGTGGTCATAAAGCAGAAAAGTAGCAGGTAGTGAAGCCAACGACTGGAAACAGACCAATAAATGATGCACTGTCTGTGTGTGAGCAGCAGGAGGCAGAGTAAGTGAAAGCTTAACGCTCAGCGGGGCGAGAGCTCATTGAATTACTGATAAATTACTGCGCTGCAATAACATTGCACTGATCTCACCGTGTCTCTCCAGGAAACAAAAATCTGAGGAGAAAAAAAATCTCCACACACCCTTCAGAGACAGTGACACCGAGCTGCAAGGAAAATGAAACAGAGGCTGGGAATGAGAGGGGGTTACCCCTGCAAGGAGGTGTGCATCATGTGTTGTGTGTCTTTTTTTCTCTCTCTCTCTTTGTGTGTCTGTGTGTGTGTGTGTGTGTGAACTCCATAAAACATGATGCAGAATAAAAGGACCGCGAATATGAAACCAATGTACAACAAGCAACAGACAACACACCAGGTAAGGCTCACTCTCACCTGCTCAAGCTGCTTTTTGTTAGTTTGGCACCTGTTTCCTTGTCAGTGGAAAAATAACTAAGTACATTTACTCAAACACTTCCATCTCTACTAAACGTCAGATGGGGAACTGTTGGGCTTTTTACTCCTGTTTTGAGATGTTAATTTAAAATATTAACTTAAATTTGTGTATAGTCAGAGATTAAACTGTATTCTGCTTTGCTTCTCTATTGGCTTTGGAGACAAAATTGTGATTCTAATTTCAGCCTGGTTTGAGTTTGGATTTCGTCTGATATGTTTCTCATACTATTCTCCTAAAATTCACAAAGCAGATATAGGTGAGAAAGGAGGAGAACAATTAGCAACAGGAGCCATACTTGAGATTTAAAGTAGATGATTCCAAACTTCAACTAATGGCTCAATTTTTTTCTCAATTAAACCACATGCGAGCTGCATATGAGCTTTATTTTATACTAATGTAATACAGCCACTGTACTGAATTATATATATAAAATCTTCCTAATATGTTGTCAAACCTATTTTAATAAATAAATGTGTGTTTATATATAAATACATATTGATACAGGGCTGCAAGGTGGCGCAGTTGGTAGCACTGTTGCCTCGCAGCAAGGTCGCCGGTTCGCGTCCCGGTGGGGGCACCGGGATCTTTCTGTGTGGAGTTTGCATGTTCTCCCCGTGCAATGTGGGTTCTCTCCGGGTTCTCCGGCTTCCTCCCACACAGTCCAAAAACATGTTGAGGTTAGTTGGTGATTCTAAATTGTCCGTAGGTGTGAATGTGAGTGTGCTTGGTTGTCTGTCTCTAAGTGTGGCCCTGCGATGGACTGGTGACCTGTCCAGGGTGTCCCCTGCCTTCACCCTAAGTCAGGATAGGCTCTAGCCCCCCCGCGACCCTAATGAGGATTAAGCAGTGTATAGATAATGGATGAATGGATGGACATATTGATACATATGGCATGCCGTTTGGGAAATTATATATATAATGAAAGTCTGAATAATGAAACACTGAATATATGGAGGAGGAAGAGAGCCGGGATCCATGCTCGGTTAAAGGCTAACCCCTCCAGACCAGCAGGACCGTTGCTTCTACTCTCCAATGTGTGCTCCCTTGACAACAAGCTGGACGAGCTACGTTTGCTGAGAGAAACCCGCAGAGAGTGGAAAGACTGCTGTGTGTTTGCTTTTCCAGAAACATGGCTCCATGACAACATCCCAGACGGCCATACAGCTGGAGGAGATGACATCGTTCCGGGTGGACAGACAGACAGCTAGCTCTGAACTTTTCCAGAGCCGCTGCAGAAGCAGGACACCCTCTCCATAAACAGTTTGAACCTCCTTTGTTTATGTTTACCCTGCTGGTGTAGTCTGACTTGGACTCCATGTTGTATGGTCCAAATCACAACCAACTGCTGCAATTTCAGCAACATTCATTGCCCAGATGTCTCTCGGCTGCAAGTTTTGTGGAATGAACGTCTGGGATAGACAAGACACTCAAAACTTTCACTCTGGCTGTCTCCTGAAGGGGCTACTGCGTCTATGCGCACCACCATCTCTATGGAAACTCATAGAGATTCATTATGTATATTCAGAGTTTCATTATATATATATGCAGACTTTCATTATATGTATTCAGAGTTTCATTCCAAATATTCAGACATATATATATATATATATATATATATATATAATTTCCTAAATGGCATGCCATAGATACATATATATGTGTGTATATATACATGCATATGCATATATAGCTGATATGAAAATCTATTGGACCAAATCAAAGCTAAAACAAGAATCACAATTTTGTCTCCCAAGCTATAGAAGAACATACATTTAGCAGTAAGACTTTCCTCTGGGACTTACTGTCTTTTTCTGGAGTTTTCAGCCATATGACACTCTTCATCACTATTGACTGGTTTGTTGAGCCCAGTAGGTTTTTTAGCTGCTTTTAGACTTTGATCTTGAACATTAAAGTTCCTCCTCAACCTCAGAAATAACTCAACGTCCATGCTCTAGCTTCGCCTGGAGCTTTCAACCATATCAAATGGCAACACGCCGTATTTTTTTCTTCATGTCTATTTGGGAGTATATGCGCTACTCCTACTGCTAATAAGGTGGAAATCTTGTACTTTTTGACTTGTAATTTAATTACACAGTTACAGATTCAGCTACAGATTTAGCTCTATTCTGTGTTAAGTCAAAGGTTCATCTTGGAAAATTCAAACCCAAGGCCCTTTTTCTGGAACTCTCAGCCCTATGACACTGTCTTCATCAGTTGTGATGGGTCTGTTGAGCACAGCACTTTTAGACTGTTAAAGTAAACATCAAAGTTTCTCTTCGACTTAAATATCACTAAACATTCATTTACTAACTTCTACTAGAGCCCTCTACCACACCAGATGTAGATGGACGCCGTAATAATTATTTGTGATTTTGGATTTTACCTTCAAAACATCACTGCATCTCGGAAAACCAAAACTCAAACGCCACTTGCCGGCTTTTTTTCTGGAGCTTTCACCCATCTGACACTGTCTTCATCAGTGGGCTACTGAGCCCAATATGTTTTTCAGCTGCATCCACAGCAATTTTTGGACTTTTATTTTCAACACCATAATCCCCCCCGACCTTAGAAATAAGTCAACATTCATTTACTAATTTCTACCAGAGCTTTCAACTGTAACAGATGGCGATACCATAGTTTTATCTTCTTTGTGGGGTTTTCAAGTAGAAAACTGAAAAATGCTGCTACTACTACTACGAATAATAACACCCTAAGGAGCTATTTTTCTTCATTTTCTTGTTGATTTTACTTCTGTGCTTTAACTTAAGTGTAATTTTGAATGAAAAGATATATAAATATTTCTTAAACATGGCTTCTTAAACATATTTGTAGATGATAGTTAACCTGCCAGAAGAAGTGGAAGGACTCAGAGCTTTAACTGTTTGACTGCTTTTACTTTGTAAAAGTCATGCAATTAACTTTATACATGAGTAAAAGCATAAAAGTGTCAGCATCAAAATAACATCATTGTGGAGAATGGCATATTTCAAAACAATGCAAATTACTAGATTACAATAAGAAGTATTATTGAATCATCACTTTAATGTTGGAGCAGGTAAAGTTGGTGTAATGTCTTCAGTTGATGAAGACAATTCTTTACAGGTCAGGTTGGATGTTTGGGCTCGTTGTTGCGCTGCAGGATGAGCTTGGGATCAATCAGACGCCTCCTTGATGGTGTTGCATGAGATCTAGGGCTTAAAGTTCCTGTATAGTGCCGTATATTTTGTCCAAACCTGTCAATTTGGTCTAGAAAAGCTACATAGGTCTGTTAGAAACCTGTTTATGGGTCATTCCACATCTTGTCATGGATTTTGTTGAAAGAAATGCATCTGACGGCTTCCTTTAATTTCATGGTACCTCACAAAATTCCGGAGTTTTTTAAGACGATGATTTTTTGGAGAAAGACTGTTTCCACCAGACAGTGACTGATGAAAAATCAGTGTCAGAAAAGTATTAATCACTTTGTAAACTACACTTCTATATAGTTTTTTTTCACTCGGTTGCATAGAATCTTTTAAAAAAACTGAAGCCAGAACAGGCTGTAGTTTTAAAAAAAAGAAGATAATTTTATGTGTTTGAAACACAGTGAACAGCTCCACTGAGATGCTCAAGAGCACTCAGGCAGTTGTCGTTGATTGAGGAGAAAGTTAATTCGCACATTTTCCCAGGCGCAGCCAGATGTACAGTCATTTAAATCTAATTGTCTGCGTGTGTAAAGTGGTCTTACTCATTATACTTACAGTGGTGTTTGTTTACAGTGTGGCAAACCAGAGAAGAAGAAAAAAAATCACATGATGAACCCGACTCGCTCCCACATTCACAAAGGGGATGTGTGATTTTTCATCACGCCCACTCGTCTCTCAGGGGTGGACAGATTTTGGAAATCCATCAATAACCTACTGCTGCTCATGTTTTGTTCTGTCTGGGTGGAGATAGGAAGCATCAAAACCTCTTTAACCATAAAAGGCTGCTTTGAAAAGATGATATATAAGGAGAGCCGAGGCTGAATACCCCAAATTCCAAGCGGAGACTGGTATGTGAGAATATCCAAACTATTTCCAAAGAGATCATCCAACTTTAGGATTAATAGCTGGCATGTTTGGAGTAGTGGGGGTTGTGTCTCCTTGAAGTGGAGCATAAAAACTGGACTTCCCAACCCCCTTATATGGCTTTTCCCAGTGAGAGCAGTGGGAGGGGGATAAGGGGCCAGGACCAGGATATTCTCACAGGATGTGATGGCTGGACAGCAGCCGGAGACGCTGCGATGTGGAGGGAAGAGTCAGCTGAGAGAAAGATTTTCGCTTGTGGCGTTGCTATCGATCGGCGAGTGGGTGTGTGAGGATGTGAAATCAACATGGTCAGGAGGCTCTGTGAAGATTAGTCATCAGCTGAAAGTGAGGTAAATGTTGAGCTTCAGGAGAAGTCTTTGAGTGCTTTTTGTTGTCGCATGATTTTGGTTTTTGGAAGCATTGGACTGAACTGTGGGGGCAGAAAGCTGCTTGTTGGAGCTGCAGTCACTGAAGAAGTACTCGGATTCTTTAAATAAATGACGTGAAAAAAATCAATTACAAGCAGAATTTTTGTATTTAACAAAAAGCGTGTTGTACTTACTCTAATACTTTTCTGCAAACAACCTGCCTGAAAATCCAAAATATTTATTCTAAAAAGAAAGAACATCCCTCGTTGCTCTGTGAGAGACAGTGCCATGTGATCTGACAGATTGATGCTTAATTGATCTTTATTAACAAGATCTCACGTCTGACACTGAACATTAAACAGTACAGAATCTATTCACTCAAACCTTAAAATGAGACAAGAGATCTGTAATATGTCATGTCAAACAATATATACCTATAAAGATAAATATACAGTGTGCAGAAAGACTTGTTTTTTTTTTTAACAAAGAATCAAAAATCTCACTTTGTTAAAACACATCCTTAAAAAATAAGTCAGAAAATAGACTACAGATTGTGATACAAAATAAAAGCAAATACCTGCCGATAAAGTACTGTCTTTAAAGCTACGATTAACAAAATGTACCTAAAGTAGCACAAGTCAAAGTGTAAAAATATCCTGCTACTTTAATCTGTTTGATATAGTTCAGTCAAGGGGGTTTATAACCTACGGTTTGAGCCCCTTCACAAGATCAGAAGTTAAATCTGAAGGGTCCAAAGCTAATAATTATAGTAAAAACACAAATCTGTATACATTTTTTTGATTTCTTGTAAACATAACATTGAAATATTCGATAATTGGACTTCTTTTGGGCCTCAAACTTTTAGGTGAAATAATTTGATGAAATCTGAGGGGAAATGTGTCTTTGGTTGATCTGAAATATGACAAACACCTCAAACAACGCAGTGTATTTTTAAAATAATATTAATGGAATATCTCAGACTTAGAAATAACTGTAGCTTGTAACTAGTTGTAGTAGAACAGTACAAATTTTCCCTCCAAAACATAGCGGATTAGAGGCACAACATAGAAAAATTCAACCTTCCTGGCTGCTGATTAATGACTGCAATGTTTTATCAAGATTGGAAATGTTTATAAGTTTTCTGTAAAGCAACTCGTGATAAGTGTTTGACTGTCTACATCATTAGATAGAAGCCACGCAGCTTTAAACCTAACTGGGCAGCAAAATGAAAGATGCTTCTGTGCTCCCTCTTGCAAACATCACGAGGATTAATGAATTAAATCTGCTCCTGCGAAGAATCACAACGAGCTGTCTGCATGCGTGGGAGGGTTTTACATGAACTAATGTAAACTTCTGCCATTTTTAACACTGAATTTCCACGTGTTTATCAGTGTATCGTCCCCACGGGTACTTACCGTGGTACTAATTACTCCCACATTGTCTGCAGCGTAAGGTTACATGTTATGTTTGGTTCGGGGGAAACTATCAGGAAATATTGAAGCAAACAATTAGTGTCTGGTAAAGGATGACTCACTGAGGCCTTGCAAAACAGTCGTTTTCTGTGTCAAAACAATAGCCTACAGTGCAGTAAAACTAAGAACCGATGGAAACAGCTCATTTGCTTAGTCATCCCTTCTCGGTACTACCGGTTCTGCAGCTAAACACACTGTAAATGAGAAATGGCGCCGCATACGCAAGAAAGCCCCTTTTGTATTTGAGGGCATAAATAGCGCCGTCAAAGGTCAGCATGTCACGCAGTAGGTAGGGCCGCTTCCTTCCCTTTTTAAATCATATCACCTACAGCATGCTTCCTGCATTCATGTGTTTCTGATCTGGACTCTCTCTGTGCCACAGCACCATGGCCACCTTCCAGCTGCTCTTCCTGCTGTTGGTCGGCTGCACGGCAGCGTCCGCTCGTCCTCCGCGACACCTCCCTCCATGCCAAGTTGTAAGTAAAGCCCGGCAAGCAGAGCATGTCCAGTGGCGATTCAGTGCCTGTTAAATTGTAGGTTTTTGCTGCATCTTTCAGTCATGTTGCATTCAAATAATGTTTTTTCACCTGCTGTCAGTTTGCTTTGACTGCTTGAAGTTTTTTAATTTCATAGTTTATTTGCAAGCTTTTGACCTTAACAGACCCGGTTCATTTGTTTGAGCTCAGTGCTGCCAGCAGACCTTCAGGCTTTAATGACGTTATCTGTCTACACTGGTAATAGTGTTTTTGTGTCACGTTGCACTGCAGATGTCGCCTTGTTATCCAGGTGTTTCATCGCCTACAGGATTGTGACACTTTTTCCTTGGAGCTTCTGCTGAATAATCTTTTAGTTTGAGCTTGTCCTGTGACGCTAGTATATGCATCACTTTATTTTCCTCGGAAAAAACAAAAATGACACAGAAGATTCTCTCACGAACTGACTGAATCACTGCTGGGTTGTTCCTATTACTTAGGGGTGTTACTAATGTGTTTGACTGAGTTTCACTGAATCCACTGAAATTAAACATATGGAGGATTAAATTAAGACGGGAGCATTCACAAGAAACAGGCTCTGACTTTGTTTCATGTCATCTTTTCTAAAAATAGCCCGATAGTGAAACTTAACTGTGCGTCACGTTTGTTTAATGTGGTGTTCACTGTGTCTATAAATATCAATCAGTGTTTCTCCACTATATGTATATGCACAGATTCCAAAGTTAAAGCCTTATAATGTATTCAAATGTCTCAAATAACAAAACTACATCGTATGAAATGTATTTGTCTGAATAAATGCTGCTGATAAGAGTAAATACAAGCATTTGTACAAATTCGCAGAGAGATTCATATTTCATCATAAAAGGTATATGTATATATTTGCATATTATTTGTCACAAATCCCATGAAAAGACCAAAACGTATTATTTTTTCTATACCATGTCTATCATATTCACCTCTTCCTACTTAACACATGAATCTTTATAAACAGCTCACAAGTAACATTTTGTTTTTAACCCACTGAACCCCCACACCTGCCAAAAATATCATCACAATTTTATTATTTATCAGCACCAGAAACTATAAAAAGTGAGAAAGTCATTGGATTTTAAGTTTAAACGTTCCATCAGAAAAATTAACCACATCTATGCCTAAAATTACTTTTTCATCGCAATCACTTCGTTCTACATGTCTTATTCCCAAAAATAAACAATTTGCATTAACCAGATTCTGTTAAAAATAAATAAATAAATAAATAAATACATTTCTGTGACATTGGTAACAACCGTGAAGCCATTAATGTCCCAGTTGTGACCAACTGTTGTAATAAAAATTTTCTGAACTTTTCGGCTGAACTGCAGGCTGTGTTTCCACAGAGCAGAGAGGAGAAGAAATAAAAAAAATGTACATAGTAACATCAATATTTACTGCACAAAAGATATTCTTGAGTACTGTCTCCTTCTTCATAGTTGTGCTGTTTCCATGGAAGTGCAGGGCTTTATAATGTAGTAAAAGAAAACAAAGGGGTAAACAGTGAGTAAAAATGTGATGAGCAAAAACAAATATGGCTTGAGGAACTGCTTGGGATTCAGAGGGTAAAAATAAAAGTTATTTCCTAAAGCATCTGTAGCTTTTAGCGAGCTTCACTAAAACAGCAGGAAATTGCAGATTGTTTGGGGACTATTTTTTGGTTGCGGATTAATGCGCGTTTTGCTGCACTGACTTATCTAAGAAAGATATAAACAGCAGAAAGAAAATAAACAGCACTGTGTGTGTTTTTTGTTAATGAAGCAATATGTCAGACAGTGCAGCTCACTGATGTTTGGTTGGTAGTTTCTGGGAGAAACAAAGGAGCTCTGTGGCACAGAAAAGTAACACATATCAGGCTGTGGACACACAGGTAACACTTCGTGGGTCACTTCATTGGTGGTTTTTGTCTTTTTCCTGGGAATGGTACAAGAGGAAGAAAGAAAAAAATGAGAACAAAAAATCAAAGACTTTGTTCTGTAGAAAAAGCATTTTGCAGTCTTTATGAGAGAACTGAAAGTGGAGAGGTGATAGGAAATAAGGGAGGAGAAAGATGGGGAATGACATCCAGCAAAAGGTTGGTTAAGATGACCGTGATCTTTCCTGGTTCGCTTCCAGTCCGGCGACCTTTGCTGCATGTTGCTCTCCTTTTCACTCTGACTTACCTGTCACCGCTGGACTGCTGCTCCCTAATAAAACCATAAAATAAGCCAATACTGAATAATAAAACTCAAACTGGAGATATTGCGCATAGTTGGTGTCGTAAACAGTGGTGGTTCTCGAAGTGAGTCTGGAAAATGTTTTAAAGTTGGTTTTTAAAAAGTTTTAAACCACTGTCTGAGGCCACCTGAGCAACCCAAACTTTAAATCTCTTTCATATAAGATTCCTTTCTTGTGTTAGTTTCCCTCCACTTTAGACTGCAGCAGCTTCATGTTACCTTTGGCTGAACTTAACAGTGTAGTTTTGTGTGAAACAAGGGTCCTGATGTGGATTTTGTCTCCCACATTTATACTGGAGTCAGTTTAGGTCCAGTGTGGAGAGAAGGGAACAACTACAGCAATCATTAACTCTTAAAATGTCATTTTTTCCCCTGTCTTGATTGCTGTTAATTAACTTCATTTACCACATATAATTGCAGGCAAATTAAAAACTATTGCAGCCAGTCACACTGTTCCCACTGGAGAACCCTTTTTTTTGAAAGTAGTGGTGAATTTCAGCCGCTCCTGCGAGCGAAAAACTGCGCCTAGCCAATCAAAATCTGCTCTAAAAAAACAATTCTACATGTCTCTTTTAAAAAAAAATACCAAAAGTAACCCATTTGGTCTAACCAGATTCTGTAAGAAAATTCAAATTCTGCACTCCTTATCGCCATGTGACGACATTCTGCAATTGACAGTCATGTGCTAAAAATTCTGGGACTTTCAGCTGAACAAAGTATTTTACCTTGTTGACATCTCCATATGGTGTTTTTTTAAATACGTTTTAAGACAAATCATGAGCAAAACGAGCATTCAACGCCACGGCTGAACATTTCCGCCTTACAACTGGAGTGATGACAGTCTCAAATTCTAGTAGAGTTTCAAATGAACATTTTAAAACAAGTTTTTTGTGAAAAAAAAGGTCTAAATATGTAACTTTGCATCACAGAGATTAGATTTTAGGGGGTTTAATCAACAACCAGAGAGGGACTCCAAACTCTCTGTGTTTATCTGTTTTTGTGCTGTAAAAATGACACAAAGACATGATGTTCCTTATCTTGTTCCTAATGACGCATGCACGCAGATAAGGCCTTTACTATAACTACAGGTGACATAAACCACCATGCATAACTCATATGTTAATACACACAGAGGAAGATTTGAGTTGACGCAAATGTAAACAGCTGCGAGGAAACGCAGGCAGCGATATCACTTTACTGATAACACACTTGCACTGATGACACTTTCTTAAACACAATCCCGGTTTGTTTCCATGTGCCTGATAACAGAACCAAGATGTTTTGCCCTGCAGTTGTTATAAATCAATGTGTTTGTTGTTTACAGCTGGCTTGTAGGCAACCAACAATGGGCCTTTCGCGATACCACAAATATTCCAAGAAGCTAAATGTACTCAGCCTCAGACAGAAAACAAAGAAGGAGACAGTTTTATGAGCTGTTTTTGGACACGGGGGTCTTTTGGCCATGTGGTTTGAATTATAAACGACACTTAATAGCTTAAATATTTAGTTCTATTAAGGGGAAAACATGACATAAGCCAATGGTAATAAAGGTGTGAGGTGTGTTTTGTTCTTTGTTGAAGAACTTTTTTGCCATTTTTTTCTTTTCAGTTAACTTTTTCAGTTAATTCAAAGAGAACAATGATAGCAAAGTCTTTTTTTCATTACAACTCACCATTATGAGCCTCAGTGGACTGTAATGCTGCCAAGAACATGCCGTCGATATACTGACTCATAAATCGACCCTCCATGTCCGCTTTACACATTTGGTCTGCGTTGTATCATGGTCGGGCAGTCTGGCAGTGAGCCAACATAATCAGTGTTGTGTGCTTGTCTTTGTTTGTAGGTCCAGATGGATGTGTTCTGCAGCGATCTGAGCCTCAGAAGTGCACCGCTCAACCTTCCTCATGGCATCCAAATGCTGGACCTCTCTCGAAACCAGGTGCAAAATCTCACCCAGGAAACTCTGGCGTACCATACTGGCTTCCATCACCTGAATCTCCACTCCAACAAGATCCACTTCATCCAGCCAGGCCTCTTCAAAGATATGACGGATCTGAAAGTCTTGGATCTGTCAAGGAATCACCTGAATGTTTTTGCGCACTCCAAAACAAACATTGGCCCTCTCACGGCGGTGGAGTCACTAGATCTTTCAAGCAACGGGCTGTACACGGGGATGTCGGACTTCTTCCTTGCTGAATCTCCACAGCTGACAAACCTTTCCCTGAGCAGCAACAGCATCACCAAAGTAGCACAAAATACCTTCAGTGGATCCCTGTCCTTGAAAAAAATCAGCCTCCACAATAATGTCATCTTGGAGATTGAAGATGGAGCTTTTGACTCCTTAGATAATCTGACTGAACTCGATTTGTCCAAGAATTCAATCACGTGCATCACAGACTTCAACCTCTACAATTTAGAGGTGCTAAATCTCAGCAAAAACAGCATGGAGCTTTTCCGCAGCTTACCGTCGTCTGACTTCTACAAACTCGTCTCTCTCGATCTGAGTGAAAACAAAATGCCCTACTTTCCTCTTCTTCCGGAGAACAACGTGCTGGAATATCTGGACGTTTCACGAAATCATCTTCAGAGCTTCAACGTAACGGGAAGCCCAGAAAAAATGGCAAACTTGATTTTTAATCAACTCAGATACCTGGACATGAGTTACAACCAGCTTGAAAGCATACCGGAATGTTTTTTTCACTGCATGGGATCACTCGAGGTGCTGAATGTGAGCAACAACTGTATCAGCTCGTTTTCTGTCACCGAAGGCCTCCTCCAGAGAGTGAAGATCATCAATCTCAGCAATAACCCACTGAAAAGTTTGACTTTTGATAAAAGCACTCTGCAGTCGCTGGAGATGCTCTTCTTACAAGGAAACGACCTCACAACCCTGGATCATCATGTATTTCAAAGACTCCCAAGTATCACACACCTGCATCTGCAGCAGAACAATCTGAAAATCTGTGAGCAAAACCAGCATGAACTAACGGACACAAACCACCAGGATCCTCCCAACTGTGTGTCCTTTTCCTCCATTCAAAACTTGGAGTATCTGTACCTCTCTGAAAACAATCTGAGGACTCTACCTGCAAACGCATTCATGAAAACCCCTCTTAAGTTTCTAGACTTGTCCCTGAATCCGGGTTTGGACATGGACAAGGACTCTCTGTCTGGTCTAGAGCATTCCCTGGTTCACCTCCTCCTTCGGGAAAACAACATTTCCAGTCTAAACACAGATCTGTCCTCCCTGACAAACCTCAAAGATGTAGATCTGTCCACCAACCAGCTGACCACTCTGCCTATATGGAACAAAGAGTCCTCCATTGAGTCCCTAAACTTGCAGAACAATAACCTGGTCACGTTGGAGTACAGCACCATGCTCGCTCTGGAGCACTCGCTGAAAACCCTCTACATGGGCTCCAACCCTCTGAGCTGCTGCAGGAACCTCGGCTTCCTCTACATGGTGCAGAACTCGGCGGTGGTCATCCCCGACATCGAGACCGTCACCTGCATTTACGAGGAATATTCAGAGCCCGTCAACATCGGGAAGGTGACGCAGGAAATGTGTCAAAGACCGAACTTCCCGAACTACGTCATTGTTGTTGTTATGACGTTGCTAGTTGTGATGATCGTGTTGGGGCTCCTGGTTAAATGTTGCCACTTGAGGAAACAAAAACACAACAGAAGCTTCAGCGCGTAATAAAGGCCATGAAGGAATTTCTATTTCCAATTTCTGTACATGAAACATTTTAAAATGTGAATGTAGCATCTGTGGTACCACCCAAAGTCTTCTGAAGGACAATTTCAAGCCTTGATTTGGGGTTTACCACTATGAAAAGCAACCACTGACTAACATCTCTGACATGAAGTAAATTGGACAAATGATCAAAACCATAACTCCCACCAGAAAATATTGACCATGAACTTTTAAAGGACTTTTAAAACTGACTTTTAAATTTCAGTTTTTTTGGAACGTTCGGTCGCAGTTTGAAGAAGTGCAGCTTGAGACGTCTGGTGTGCTCAGACAGAATGAGAAGTGTGATTGCATGCAAAGTCAGTTCAATGATATAAGCGAGCACAATCCGTAATTTGAAGCAAAGTGAGTGCACATTTTGCAAAACCTGGGCAAAAAAAATGTGTACTTTCCTTTCGGCAAGAGATAGGAAGAAAAGGGGCGGAGAGCAGATGAAAAAAACAAATACAGTCGTGACTCGATAATCCGACCCTTAGCAATCTGAAAAGCTTGCTATCCAATAGGTTTTTAGGAAAAACGAACGGAACCTATGAAAAATAGCCTGAACATACCGACAGTCTTGGATTCCGACTCCGACATGACATTTTATGTCACAAATAAGGATAACAGTGTATTATTTGACTTAACAATCCGACAGATTGGCTACATTCAGACTGCAGGACTTAATGCTCAATTCAGATTTTTTCGTGAAATCCGATTTTTTTGCAAGTTCGTTCACATTTCCAATTAAATGCGACTTGTATGTGATCTCCTGTGTGAACTTCATATGGCCCAGAAGTGTCCTGCATGCACAGAAGAGGATGCAAAGATGTCACACCGCAAGCGTGGAAGTGTCCCCCCAACTGCACCGAATATTTTGATATTCATCATTAATTATATATCCAGAGACCAGAAAGTGCTATTCGGACCAGCCCTACTAGTTATTATAATAACTATGAACAATAATTAACAACAAATTACCCTTCAAGCATCAAGCCCTCCTTGTATCTCGACCTCCATCTTGACAATCTGACAGCCTTGCAATCCAACATAAAAGAAGAAAGTGTCGCATTATCGAGTCACAACTGTATATTCATCAGTACATTGGATGTTTAAGGCAAGTAAATGGGCCAGTGGTATAGCTTGCTGGAATTTCTGTGTGAACATGCCTTAATGCTTAAAGCAGCAGAGTTCCATGCTTGTTTTCAGTAGTGTACCGCATGCTGCACATCAGTTTATTGAATGTTTATTGAATGTAAAATGAAGAATTCATACTAAAACACTTCCACATGACAGCAGCATTAACAGAAAAGACTGAAATGCAGCAATAAAATATGGTAAAGTGAATGTTTGACATTAGAAATACACTCTTCAACTTCTACTTAAGAGTTATATGGAAAGAATGGACACCAGTCTCATGTCTGTGTGATAAGTATGAAGATAAAACAAATAGCCACTTAGCTTAGCATAAGGACTGAAACAAAGGGGAAAATCTATCTAGCAGCACATTTAAAATAGATTTTTGTTTGTTATATCTCATATGTAATCTTTACAAAAGTTTACACTTTGAGCTTTAAAGGTGCTGCTAGGTAGATTAACTTTGGACAGACAGCTAGCTGTTTCCAGTCTTGCCAACTGCAACAATTCCTGATGTCGAATTTTCAACTCAGAAAACCAGAAGAAATCAAAAGTAGCGACAGCCACAGTAATGTAGTGTTTATTAGCACTTCTGTCTTATCTGCTTCTTATTAAAATAGTTGTAGCACTGTCCAACTTCATGTTTCTGTATTTTAAACACATTTCGAAGTATTGATTTCGAAAAAGATAATCCACACCTCAAACTTGACAAAGAAAAAGACAAAACCCAACTTCTAGTTTTTATGCTGGCTTGAGGTGTTTTTTTTTGTTTTTGTTTTTTTTTCATAAGCAGTTAAATCACAAAAGAAATCAAATTTTTTTGTCTTCGTGTTCAGACAACATGGAACATGTCCAATACCAGCTGATGTGAAACAATAGTTTAAACTTTTTGGAGTGAAAATAATTCCTGAGGGACCCCCCCCCCCCCCCTCCTTTGTTTTGTCTTGTAGATAGCAAAAGTTTTGTTCTTTAAGTTTTTTCTTTTTTATTAGCAGTTAGCAAACCAACTGGTTTTGTTTCCAGTTTTTTTCTGCTCTGGTTTTTTTTTTTTTTTTTTTTTAACAACTGATGACACTAGCAGAGTTTATTGGCTCCAAAGTACTTAATTCAAACATAACTAATTCATATTCAATTTATATATTTTTTAATTGTGTTTTTTACAACATTTTAAACGCTTGTTTAATATTTGCTTGACAATTGTATGGACACTGAATCCATGGACATGTAACTGCTATGTGCTAACAATGGCTAACCTAATTTTTAATTTAGTTTGAATGTAACGTAGCATAAATGCTAAGCTAAGCTAATAGCACAGTAGCTTCACCTTTACTATGCAGACATGAGGGTGTTTCTTTCTCAACCCATTTCTCACATTTCAGCTTGAAAACAAACTGGCATATCTTCTTAAATGTTGCATTTAAGGGTCAAATGAGGCGAAAGTGAAGATAAATGAGTGACTGAGACGATAGAAAATTGAACAGACTGAAGTCTTCACTCAGGAGGGGATTTCTCAATAAAGCTAAAAGTAAAGTAACACTAGTGAAGGTCATGAAACACAACGCTCTTTCTCCATGAAGTAAGACCGAGGTGTTTTTTTTTTTTTTTTTTTTTTTTAAGTAATCCAACCCTTCCCTTTAACCTTTATGTAGTTTGCACTTTAAGCTTCCTGTTGTATGTGTGATTATATCTTGTTTTGTGACACTAAATTAACATTTAAGACCTGAGTAACTGCTAGAGTTCCACACAGAGCATATGTCAATATAATGTATTTATTTTTTACTATAAAACCTAAGCGGGACATGTTACACAGTATGTTTTCCACGCTGATCCCAGGTCTATGGTGCTCCTTCTATTAATTTGACATATTTTGGATGAAACTGACAGCAAGACAAAGCACTGATGTGAATAACTGTGATTTTCTGATGCAGAAGTACAGTATGCATGCTGTATATGTTTTTTATCACATAAATAAATATTAAGTCCAGAGCTGCCTTGTAGTAGATAAATCTGGGATCCACAGTTTCACGTGTTTTCACTGTGTTTAATCCTAAAACCACATTTTAAAAATTATTATTATTTTTATTATTATTATTATTATTATTATTATTATTATTATTATTATTATTATTATTATTTACAAGTCATGCATGTAATGTACATTTTTTCATCCTGTCATGTAACAATTTCAACTTTGTACCAAATGAAGGACATTTTCTAAACTTTGTGTTTGTCATTTATTGAAAACCTCAAAAACTGTGTTTATGTCATCCTATTATACTGTACACAAATATAATATTTACAGGTTTGCCTAGGTTTCCTATAGTGATGCACACATTAGTAGTAACATTTAACTTATTGCAGTGCACTTACAGCTTTGCTTTCTTTAGTTTTAGTGTTGTTTTTTTTTCATTTTGACTTTTTTATTAGATAGACGTTGAACCCTTGTTGTTTCCTCCCTACCCACTCAGCTATCATGTCGCCCAACAGGTTTACTTTTGTGCCACAAGATAGCTGAAAACTGATATGCTTTCATGTTACTAATAGGAATCCACACAGAGCAGAGCAGCTCACAGCAATAATGGAATCATGGGGAAAGTTTCTGGCTTTCCAAAGGTAAAGAAAGAAGCTTGAGAAGTATTAGTAGTGACAGGCAGTGTAGCAGTTTCCCTTTGTTTCCAGACTGAATGCTAAGCAAATAGACTGATTGTACCTTCTGACATGAAAGTAAGTCTCAGTGCCCAGGTGAATTAGATCATCTCACAACACGCTGAACTATTTTTTTGAGCAAACAGCCTTCAAATGATTTGAGGGTATTAATGAGTACAGTTTTCTAATGACATATTAGACTAAACGCTCATTTCTTGAATGTTATTGAACAAAACTTTTAATATATTGTTTCATTCCGAACTCAGGCAGAATATTGATTAATGCTTGTTTTTTTCTACTAAATTAAGATATGAAAGAATGCTTGTTTAACATGCTGCCAGTGGATGTTTTAAACATGGCTTTTTTTTTTTTTTAAAGATTGTTTTCAACATTACAAAAGTAACTGTGCAAAAAAATGTGTGTGAAATTGCTTCTTAAAAGAGCATTTTCAATTGCAGTGACAGTTTAGTACAGCTAAACATAAATGCTACGCTAAGCTAACACTAGCTAATTTTACTATGCAGACATGATGGTATTATCGATCTTCTCATCCCATTCATCACATTTCAGCTTGGCAGCAAATTAACGCATTTTCCTCCAGGATTTCACTATGCTTGGCTGCATTAATTTTATCCTACAACTTTACAAGCCTTCCGGGGCCTGCTGCCGAGAAGCATCCCCACATAATGATGCTGCCGCCACCAGGCTTCACGGTGGGGATGGTTGGTTTGTGATGATGTGCAGTGTTTAGTGTCCATCAAAAAACATGACTATGTAAAGATCTTTTTTCATTTTAACATGAAAGTCTTTTTTGTAAATTCCAGTCAGAAAAGTCACATTAAACTGACTATGATTTAGTGCTAAAAAGCAATAAAGAAGAAAATTCTGAGGAGGGGGAATACTTTTCATGTCATTGTACTTATTAATTTTACTCAGAACAATAAGCTGTACAAGTTGGCCTATTAGTAAGTCATTTCAATCAACTGTGGTCCCAGTGCTGTTGAGGTTATTAAATAATGAGACTGGGCTAATTATGGAGAATCGGTTTCCAGATGGAGCAACAGGGAATCAGCATAATTAGAAACATGTTCTAGAAAAAAAGTAAGCTGCAGCTGTGTGAAAATAGTTTCATCCTTCATCACTCACTTTTGGCCGAGAAACTCATCGCAGTTCTCAACCGCCCTTTCTTCTACCAAAAGTCACGTGTGCACTGAAGTGAGCCTGTTTTGAGCTCGTTCCACAAGCAAAGAGACAACAGAGAAAAGAAGAAGAATGTAGCGTTGTGTAGTGGTAAAAAGGGAAATTAAATGCAATGCAAGTTTTCTTCATTAAAAATAAATCATACTTCTTGAGGGGTAGTTCTATTAGAAATACCATTCTGTCTTTTTTTGAAAACTTTTAGCAACCTAAATCCTTTCGAGATACCTGTCCAGGAGAAGAATAAGGAGATGCGCTCGCAAAGTTCTCTTTATATTTGAAACGCTTTGCCAATATTGACAGGTTTTATTGCGTTTTTAAGCATGACTCTCTCTTCCATAAGCATCTTGTCCTTTGTTGCGTTGCTTTGCAGTGCAGCACACAACAATGGGATGTGCATGTGCATTTTTATACAACTTTCAATATAAACATCAGTGTAGATTTCATTCAAACATTTATTGTGATGTAATATAACATAATTTTTGCCCAAAGATGTGAGAAAAACCTCAACAAAGCAGGCTACCTCAGCTGAAAGGTTGCAGCCCTGCATTGGTTCATATTTTATACCAAACCCTGAGTGGATGTTAAGCTTCATTACCTAGGTATTCTGTAATGCGTCAGTAAATTGAAAGCTAACGTTCAGTTAACAAACACACAACAACAGATGCTTCTGAAGTTTCACTTTTCAGTGATGCATTTGGGTGGCCCATGTGAAATGGGAAATTTCTAAGCTTCCCACCCTGATGGTGCTTTTGAACCGTCAACAAAGGGGGTGAATTCCAGTGACAAACGACGTGTTGTAATACAACATGAGATGTTTCACTGCAGCACATGAGGAACATTATATGATTTGAACTCCCCCTCAGACATCATAATGTGTGTGTAAGAGTCTCACAGGTGTTTACAGCAGCTTTGCATAATATTACAGCACTGTAATACTGATACCAGACACCACCAGTATTCACACATCTGGGGCCTGTACTATAAAGCAGGATTTAGGGCTAGCAAGGTAACTTCAGGTTAAATCCTGGGTTTTCGGTCCTACAAAGGTGGTTCACTTCTTACCGGGGTTCAGCACCATGGTAACTTACTATGAACAGCTAACCTGCTCTGCAGCAGGTTGTGTTCGAGGTTGAGATCACTGGGTATAAAAACACCGCCCACTGAAAGTCAGTTCTCTCCCGTAAAACTTCAGAAGGAGCAGAAAACGAAGCAGTTTCAACATAATGGCATCACCAGCATTTATAGAAGACCCGCAACACATTGGAGCGTGAATTGTGAGGAAGTGTGAGTGTTTGTCAGGACCGGCAAAACCCCTTAGTGCACCCTGTATGCTTCTGTCTTCCTTCATTCATTTTTTCCCCTGTTGGCTACAGGCAATTTCAAAGCGATTTCATACTTTTTTCCATACCAATATCACCCCGCAACAGTAAACTGACTTTACTATTAAAGCTTGTATTTGTAGGATATGTTAATAAGCTACACCGCTTTGAATTATGTTTTTGTGTTTGTTCTTAATTTGTTCCCACGTCCTTTTTACACTGCCAGGGTTGCAGCTGAAAGTAAAAAAAAAAGTCAGATATGCCACAAGTATATATATTTGGCAACAAATTAATTAATGGAATCCTCAGATGTGCTTATTGTCTGATACGTACCTTCATGATGGAACATGAAGGTACTTTCTTTCTTACTTTCTTAAATTCTAAACTAATGAACTTATGCATTCAAAAAGTCTGCAGTTTTCTGCCAGCATTCCTTTCTGGCTTTGGCCGCTACGACGGTGCTGCTTTTAGCTCCTATGATGTTTTTATATTCATATTTTGTACAGATTATATTCTGCTCTTCGGCGTTAAAGTAAGCCGCTCTGCAGTCAGACTTGTCCATAGTCATGATTGCCGATAATGGCACCCATTTTATGTGCACGTGCCCATACTCAGATCAGACAACCCTGGGTTGATTTACCGAGTTGATAACCACCGTCGTAGGACCGGTTATCCTAAGTGCGATTGTTAGGGTTAGTCAAGCCTATCTGAAAGATATCCTGGGTATGTTGATCTCGCTTCGTAGTACAGGCCCCTGGTGAATAGCCATGCTCTTATAATGCTGCATGAGAAGTTTTATGAGTTTGACACTTTATGAAATGTTTGTTTTTATTGCCGAGCAATGATGAGATCATCAATACACCTTTCACCTCTGTAGGATAAATATAAAGCTTGATCCAGCAGCCAGTTGGTTTAGCTTAACATAATGACTGGAAAAAGAGGGAAACTGTTAGCCTGGATCTGTTATCAAAAGCTACCTGCAAGGACCTGTGAAGCTTGCTAATTAACGCTGAATGAGTTATTTGTTTAATCTGTAGAGCCTATTTATTTTTCATTTAAAGGGTCAGTGCACTCAAAACACATCACCTCATTAGGCAAAGGCAAATTTATTTATACAGCACAATTCATACACAGGGCAATACAAAGTGCTGTACAGTGGCAAAGAAATTAATTACACAGATGATTTAAAAGGTGGACATTAAAAACTTGCATTAAAATCATAGAAATAAAACATAATTTAACCAATAAAATCAATATGAAATTTTATGATAATAAAAATAAGAAATTAAAACTCTGATAAGAGAGAGAAATAAAATCACTTTAAAAATTGCAGTGCAGTGCTGGTATTAAGACAGTCATTAATCAAAAGCAACAGTAAATAAATAAGTCTATCCTTGATTTAGTTGACAATGTGACGTTTCATCCATGATAATACAACCATTCTATCATAAAGTCTATATTTATATAGAGCTGCTGCGATTAGTCAATGATGCTGAAAAGGCATAAATATTTTTGCTAATGCTTGTTTTTGTTGTTGTTGTTTTAATTCAGTTCATTAGAACAAATGTTTTTCTTTAGCATCACTGTGTAATAGTTGTAAATTTCTGGCTCCAGTCAATGGTCAGATGCAGTCAGTGCTACAGATATTGCAGCAAAATCCAACTCCAGCGTAAAAGTTTCCAAAGAACCAAGGCTCAGAAGGTCCAGGGGCCTCATTTATCATCAGTGCATAGAAAAGGTTCTAAATTCTGTCGTACGAATGACATTTAGAGTGTTCGTAAGTACAAAAAAATCTGTATTTATCAAACGTGCATACGGGGGTCGTACGTACATCAGTGTTGATAAATCCCACTTGTTCTGAAGGTTTATAGAGTCTGTTACTACGGCAACTGACCGAGGTTTTAAGTTAGCTCTCTCTGTGAAATAGGCTAGAGTTACCCCTCTTCCTCTAGTTGGAGCTACCTCCCTTTGTGAAATGGAAAACTCAGTTACCCTCATTTCACTAAACCTGATTTGTGAAACAGAGCCCAGGAGTATTTCATGTTATGACTGAACTAAAAGGTTGTTTGTACATTGCGCATTTTTTTTGTCATATAATTTTTAATCGGCATACAACAACATCACAACTCAATGTACAAACACCTGAAGAGGAAACACACGGGTTACATTGAACATTGTGGCATTTTATATTGGTTTACTTCTCTCCTGCCCTCTGTGCTCACATATATTATGTTTTAATAGTCAAATTCCCAATAAAGCTGTTTTCATTTTGATGTTTATGTACTTGTGTTGTCAGAGAATGGAACCAGTATGAAGCAGTCACTGAAATGCAGCCCATTTTAATTTCATGTTAAACAGCAGTCACTTCCATTTGTTATTTTATATTTGACCATAAAAGGATACTTAAAAAAAAAAAAAAAAATTACTGTATTTTTTTTTAAAGTATCTAAATTACAATTTTTTTTAAATGTCCAAAACTGTGAATATTGTCCACATCAAACATCTATATTTTAACAAATATTCATTTTCCCACACAATACTTGACTGTAAAATTACTAAATTTTACTGTATTGAAATCTGCTAATAGTACCAGTTTAAAGATATTCACCATTATTTTCACAATTTTTAACATCATAGTGTTCTACCATATTTTTTTACCGCTTTTTTTCCTGCTCTTTTTAAAAAATTTTTTTTACAGTGTTCATTTATAAAACCTATATTGTTACTTTTCATGTGTAAAAAAAAACAAAAAAAAAACGCACCCATTTAAACAACACCAGTGCAGTTTTATGGAACAACTATGAACACTTCTGATTTCTGATTTTAGTTCCCACTTCAGTGTTTTGCAGAGCGGAGGCCTTTCTGCGGCATCACCACCTCAGCTTTCTCCTCAGTTTACTTCTGGATTTGAGCTTAAAGGCAGAAAAAGTGCATTTCAGCAGGAGCAGCTTTATCTTAACTAAACTAAAGCCTTTTACCCTCAGTGACTCAGCGCCCCCACCCCTTCCTCCCCTCAGGGGACACAGTTACTCAGGCTAATTTTCTGTCCTGGGTGGTACAGGAAGTCATCGACCAGCCGTCCTGTTTTACGTCAAAGAGGAAAGGGCCTCTTTATCTCTGTTGAGACAGAAATGAGAATCTCACAGCAAAATGTTCAGCAAGAAACAAGGTTTTAGTGTCAGTACATTTTCTTTACAGGGTGGTGCTGCTGTCATCATGTCTACAGTGGTTGTGTTTGGTTTAAATATGCACCAAATCACACCGTGAAGCTGTTTAAGGAGGATGCTGTGACTTATGTGTTTGCTGAAATAATAAATATAGTCTATATATTTTCATTACAACATAGTTTTGACTAGTGACAACGCCATAAACAAGACTTTTAAACACGAGTGTTGTTTCAGTAAACATACAGATAAAAAGTACAGTCTTGTTTGACAATCTAAATCTACTGGTGTGTTTTCAGTTGGATTTATGTTTGAGAGTGGCTTATATTTGGAGCTACAGGAAGCTTCAGCAGCAATCTACATCCGCTTTATCTGCTATCAGTCCAGACTGTGTTTACGTGACTGAAAATTACGTCTGAGCAGTGCCTTCATCAACTGTGAGCCCCGATGACTTTAACTGAAACGTCTCTTCAGTTTTCCTTTCATTTACTGACTCCAGTTTTTTTTTTTTTTTTTTTATCTGAGGCCTTGTGGCTCCATTAAAACAGGCAGTCTTTTTATATTAACTTTTCTGGTGCTTGATTAATTTAGTTTGCAGCATCACTTCATCAGCAGAGCAGGATATCCTGCTGAAGCTCACGCAGCACATTTGGTGACAATTTTCCAAGAAATTTATGAGATATTCTGTGTGCAAACTTGACATTTTGGCCCTAAAGCTGATGGAGAGTACACAGTGGAAACACGCATCCTCAAGGGAAGTTCATGGCAATCTGCCCTTTAAATTTTGATATTTCTCATATACATGTGGAATTTGTGGCCTAACGCTGTTGTTAAAGGAGACTGTTCTTGCTCAAAAGTAAGAAAGAAAAAACATTAACACCTAAAGTGACCACATCCTCTCAGAATCTGTGTCTACACTGTCGAAAATAAATGTTTTAAAGCAGGTTTTAACTGTGATTTATTTGATTGATCTACAGATTTTCTCAGTTTTGTTAAATTGCATATAATAACTGGTAAATTCACAGAAAAAAAACATTACTACATGTTAACTCTAAAAAACATACCAAAACTGTAAAATGAAAATTTGTTCTTTTGAAACATTTTACTGTAAAATTACAGTATTTTTACTGTTTAAATTGAAATTTTACAGATATCGCCTGTTATTAGAAAGAAAAAATATGTATGTTAAGAACTAGAAAAGTGATAGACTGGCGACCTGTCCAGGGTGTCCCCTGCCTTTGCACCTTAAAAGACATGCCATGTTAGTGAAAAAAAGTAGCCACCTACTGTGCCTAATGGACTTCTAATATAGCCGGCTGACTCTGATTTTTTTTTAATGATTTTTGACAGGCGGCACAACTAGGCTATGCCAAAACTCGCCTGCTGACTGAATGAATGAATGAGGAAATAAAATAGCATGTGTGGCTGAAAGAGGGTGGAGACAGAGAGAAACTCAAGGTTCACTGAGAAAAACCTGGTCCCGATCAGGTTAGGTTCATAGAGTCTGTTACTACGATAACTGACCGAGGCCCTAAGTTACCTCGCTCTGTGAAACAGTCTAGAGTTACCCCTCTTCCCTAGGTTTGAGTTACCTCCCTTTGTGAAACGGAAAACTCAGAGTTTCCCTCATTTCAGGGTTAACAGACTCAGAGTTTTCACTAAATGTGCTTTTTGAAACGGACCCCAGCTCTAACAGCTGCACCTCCTGCCGAAAGGCATCGTTTACCTTCAAAGACATTTCCTGTTCTCCTTTTGTAAAATTCCACCATGTTCTTTTCTTGTTTATGAGATAAGCAGCGATGGAATCAGAGGAGGAAAACAGCGGTTCCCAAATTGGAAGCAGACCTCAGTCACTTTTCCTCTCCTCTGTGACAGGTCACTGAGTCATAATTGAACCTGAGTTTATCAGAGTTTGTCCACACTGAGATCTGAAGTCTTCTCGGGAGCAGCCCAGTTAGTCACTTATGAGTCATCAGAGTAGAAAGTGAGAAGAGAAAACCAGATTTGGTGTTGTCTGACCATCTGCTGTAAACAAACAAACAAACAAACAAAAAACATAAACATCTTAGTGTTTGCTTTAAGATAAATGACGGGTAAACCCACCATGCCTGTAAATAATCTGTGTATTACTATGAAAACAGTTTAACTTCTAATTTTTGTTCGTCTTTTTGGTTTAAACCAGCTTTAAAAATTACATGGTTCTCTGTTTAGTTTGCTTTCTTCCTCAGAATATCTCCTAGGACTGAACTGATAAATTAGATTTAGATTACAGTTTTTCTCAGACTCTTTGGTACATTTCTCAAATCATCCTCGACGTTTGCAAAACAGTAAGTGCATTTCTCAAAATAATTCATACGAATAGCAAAACACCATGGATTACTTGCAAAAGGCAGTTACTTGCTCAAAGTTTCAATGAACAAGTCAGTGCCATCAGAATTACAAGTCCTTGTGTCAATTTGTACGGGTAAGACAGTCAAATTGTGTAATCATGTTGTCAGTATAACAGTGTACTCTGGAGGGATGTTCTGATGTAAACTATGGCTAAGTTTTGATCACAGTTATTGTAAATTCTGAGTAACACCTTCGTGTATGTGGGAGATTGATTGCAAGAGACTGGAAAAGATTCACATTTAGGCGTTTACTGTTTGTACTCTACTTTATTGACAGACCATGTCATTGTGATACAGAAAAGAAAAGACAGCACTGCATAGCACAAAGGAAAAAAAAAACAAAAGTAGCAATGTGAATATATGACAGTCTCCTTAGGGAAAACAGTACATGCAGTGCTGTAGGACTTACAGTGCAGTCTTCCTCTATACTTGCCTGTTGTTGGTTCATAAGGTGCACCTTTGAGCTATTTCAGAAAACTGGTTGATCATTGATTGATATATGTAATGCTACACACATTTTCCTTCACTAGAGAAAGTCAAGATTCACCTGGGAGCAATTTACCAATTCAGGACAGATTTAGAAAGAAAGTGTAATGGAAATGTATAGAAATAGAAATAGAAACAGACTGGAGCCTATCCCAGCTGACTTAAGGTGAAGGCAGGGGACACCCTGGACAGGTCGCCAGTCTATCACTATCTACAATTAGAGACAGACAATCAAGTACACTCACATTCACACCTACGGACAATTTAGAATCACCAATTAACCTCAGCATGTTTTTAGACTGTGGAAGGAAACCGGAGAACCCATAGAGAACCAACACTTCACGGGGAGAACATGCAAACTCCACGCAGAAAGATCCCGGTGCCCCCACTGGGACGCAAACCAGCAACTTTCCTGCTGCGAGGCGACAGTGCTACCAACTGCGCCACCACTAATGCCGAAATGTTGTGGGGGGTGAGACCCATTATAATGCATTTTGATCAACATGACATAAGCAATTGAAAATCATTTGCATGGATGTACCAAAGCATTTAGAACTTGTTCAAAGAAATGAGAAAGTGCTTTTTTGATGTGCACAAGTGAGATAATGATGTGAAGATCGAACAAGTACTTTTGAGAATTTCAATTCTGATCCCAGAAATGTACCAAAGCAACTGAGAAAAACTGTAAGATCCAACTTTTGCTGTCATTGCACAGAGTACAACATTTTGCACAAGCCTCTAAAGAACAAAGCTCTCGTTCTCCACAAACTCTTTATTGACAAACTTTTATTATTTAATTTCCTAATGATATTTTCCACGAAAGCCATCATTACTTCTGCTAATATTGTTTAAATGCTTTGTTGGGCCAATATCTAATTAGTCATAATGACGTTTGAGGATGTTTGAACTATAATTTTGACTGGTCAACACTGAGTCAGATATCTCTCACTGTTGTTTTGACCAGTCAAAATGACATTATAGTTATCTGGAATAAGAATTTTGACAAATCACAGAGTATTTTGTCATAATTATTTCAATTCCCAACAGTCAGACTCAGTTAAAACTTCTTTCCATAGTTGAAAATATCCACAGCCAAAATATGACAATATGATTGACCTGATAATGATGCTACTTGAGGAGTTAATAGATCCATAAAGTTAATTCAGTTCATCCTCTGGGGGTCATGAATGAACATTTAACTCAAAACCACAAATGTCAGCCTCATGGTGGCGCAACAGGAGAAGTCAGATGTTACAGGTTCACCCTCTGGGGGTCATGAATCTGTACGAAACTTCAGTCAACAGCTAATGAACATGGCTAAAAGAGGCTAAAAGAGGCCACAGCTTCCATCAGATTAAATAAATGCGCGGCACCAGAAAATTCTAAAATAAATACAGTTTGTCAGCGATGAGTCCTGTTTCCATCTGTTTCAAGTGAGGAACTCGACTCTGGGAGTAACTCAGTCAAGATGAATGTTTGCGTTGCCCTTGCTGTGTCTGCAGCGATTGGGCAAACCAAGAGCAGACAGCAACATATTATTCATCCCCAGTAATCCCAGTGCTCCTACACGCTGTCCCGATTTATCATCAGGCACCATGGGAAAGGTCACAGGTCACTGTCTATTTCCTGGAGTTACGTGAATTTGATGAGACGCTCCAGTGTGTGTTACATCAAACTTTGTGTTGAAACATCGAGGAGGAGACAAAGACAAAATGTAAACAGGACACACACTCAGGACAATGGCATCCTGCATCTGCTGTCTCTGCAGAAAAATAAATATAATGGCATATTTTGTTCCACCCGCTTTGAGGTCCCTCCAAGAACATTGTGTTTGAACGTTTGGGCTGATTCTGTTTGGAGTCCGGCTGTTGGGCACATGACTGTGAGATAAACACAAAGTTATGCCAAATTTCCTGTTTTATTGTCCGTGCACACACTGAAGAGTTTATTTGTTTGAGTCAAGGTTAAGCTCAAGGCGTATGTTTGTTTGGCTTTTCAACAGGATTGGAATTCTTCTCCTAGAAAGGACGTGTTTGGTTCCCTACTTACCTGTGGTGATAGTTCTGGTTTTATTTGTCTACATTGGGAGAGATCTACCTGTGAGATTTCTGCCTGCAGCCTAGTAAAAAGAAACACTGCATTTAAAATTGGCATCCTTTTGCAGAAACAATGTTAAAATTATCTATTGTTCACAAAATGCCACATGTTGTTCCTTTCTGTAGCTGGTTGAGCTAAAACAAGAGTAAAATATTGAGTTTATAATCACCTGCTAGCCAGAAACACAGCTCCAAATACCTGTTCTTGTTGCTCTGTCTTCTTCTTCTTTTTTTAACGCGTCCATTCCAGCATCATAGCAAGCAGAATGATGATCTGGCTGCTGTGTTGTGCTGAACAGATTTATTTTGCCAAGGGGAGCTTTATGAATTGAATGCCCCTCTTGATAGTTTGACTTTTATTTATTTATTGATGTCCATCCATCCATTATCTATACACCGCTTAATCCTCACTAGGGTCGCGGGGGGGCTGGAGCCTATCCCAGCTGACTTAGGGCGAAGGCAGGGGACACCCTGGACAGGTCGCCAGTCTATCACAGGGCCACACTTAGAGACAGACAACCAAGCACACTCACACCTACGGACAATTTAGGATCACCAATTAACCTCAACATGTTTTTGGACTGTGTGGGAGGAAGCTGGAGAACCCGGAGAGAACCCATGCTGCACGGGGAGAACATGCAAACTCCACGCAGAAAGATTCCGGTGCCCCCACCGGGACGGTGCTACAACTGCTACACCTGTACAAACACACAGCAGAAATGATCTTACGACTTTTGCGGAAAACAAAGCTGATAATCATCAACAGTGCCTGTAAGAGATGAGGAAGCTGAGAAAACCTGAATTTCAACGATTACCAGAGCATAAGATTTATATGTGCACACAAAAGTGAGAGAGGGAAAAGAAACGCTCAAGAAAAAACAAAAACAAACTACATATGTCAGGAGAAATAAATAAATAAATAAACAAACAAAGCAAACAAAATTAGGTATTAGTGTGGACAATGCAGTGTCATTTTACAGAATATGTGGGGTGAGGAGTGTTCAGACATGAGTGCAACCATGCAAGTGCAACCAAGCCCCTGCGAAGGACAGATGCAGACCAGGAGAGCCCCAAGACTCGGGCCATGAGTAGCAATCCCGGAGTACGAATCTCAGCCACCACACCACTGAGGCGAACATACATTACCCCAGACGGCAGCAGAGAAAGGCCCCAGTGGGCCAAGACCAGCAGCCGCCGACCCCACTGGGCACTGGTCACCCAGGGCCACACGAGCCCGAGAACCACCCGCACTCCCCCACTCCAGGCAGAAGGCCTACCAAGAGCCCGGGAGGACCAGGCCACCCCAGGCAGCCACCTGACATGGGCCAGCACCCAACCCAATGCCCAGACACTCACCCCGGACACCAGGGATCCACTAACCACCCTCCCTCCCCATCCACCCATGTCCTACCTCCCTCCTCGCCCACCCATCTCCATATGCTCCACCCCACCCACATCCTCCCTCCATCCACCCTCCCCCATACCAACGCTGTCATTTGATAACATGTCTAATTTATGTTTTAAATGTCATATGCTTCCTCCCCAACCCCCCCACCCACCCCCAAATTATGCCACCTAAATTAAAATGTTGTGGTTCAACAGGGGACTGCTATGCTTGCTTGGATCTTGGATTTCTCCCAAACTTATCAATTCCAATAAATAACCACTGTAGCTCCTAAACCGCAAACCATCACATACTCATGTGTGGTAGGAGTGACTAATTTCCTGATAGTTATATTTATTTAGACTACTCATTCTTTCCAAGTAAAACTGAAGGACTAATCCTGCACTCACCCTTGACTAGAGAAATGAAATCAATAAACTCAAGCCTGAGGAATGCTGCTCGGGCCTCCGCGATAAATGACAGACATGATGGAGAAAACTCCCTCCCAGCCTTTCACTTTAGACCTAGAATCTCTCATGCAGGGTTAAGCTATCCGTAGTTGTTAACAATAAAACAAAGAGACTGCCAAACACGCTGTCTCCTGTTGTATTTTAATGAAGAGCCTTAGTCATCCGGTCCAGGTCACTGAACTTCGACTTTTTAAGTTGAAGGCAGCTGGACTTGTTTGGTTTTGAGGATGTTTCACCACTTAAACAAAAGGTTTCATCAGCATTTTTCTTCTGAACTGATGAAGCTTTTCAGATGAGAGAATAAATGGAAAAATGTGACTTTTAAAAGGGGAAACAACGTTAACAGTTTAGGCCTAAGCTCAAAACTCTAGTATGTTTAAATGATTTATATGATGTTGTGTGGTCTTAACCCTAATGATCAAGTTCGTCAGATCAGTTTATATTATATATTATATTGTAGGGTCTTTTAAACTAAAGTAAATTTGGAATCTTAATTCTCCTTTGGAACAAACTTTGGCTCAATATCTATTCTTGACTTGACCTGTTTGGTACACGGCACATTAAATAGTTAATATTTAAAAGATAATGCAATGACATTACACGATTGAAGCCGAGGAAATGTAAAAAACAGAGGAATCCCGGACAAGTTCAATCCCAATGATGGCCTTGTCACAGCTCAAATGTGTCTAAGAGAAGTTAGATTGGTCACATTATCAGTTTGTATGACGTTAAGAGCGCCACAGTCCTAAACTTTATTGGAGTCTGCAGGAGCTCGGGGTGGATGGAGGGCGTAGAAAGTGTACAACTTTTGCAACCCACAAGAGGGTGTTTTTGGTGGTTAATTTATCTGTGATCAATCATTATTTTCTAGATATGTTACCACAGTGATGGCATATTAGTGATTAGCATCACCTATTACTTCACTGAATCTATTAAGTGTTTTGTGTAAACAACGTTACTGGAACAACTTCAACCTCAGCTGCCATAACTAAACAGTGACAACAAATTCCAACATTAGTTTGTTGTATGACCTATCACTTTGTCCAACCTAAACTTATTCATGACTTTCAGGGTGTAAAATGTATATACATGTATATGTACACACACGTGGACAAAATTGTTGGTACCCTGATTAATGAAAGGAAAACCCAGAATGGTCACAAAAATAACTTGAATCTGACAAAAGTAATAATAATAAAAATTCTACGAAATTTAACCAATGAAAATCAGACATTGCTTTTGAACCTTGGTTTAACGGAATTATTTAAAATAATGAACACATGAAACAGGCCTGGACAAAAATGATCATACACTTACCTTAACATTTTGTTGCACAACCTTTTGAGGCAATCACTACAATCAAACCATTTCTGTAACTGTCAATGAGACTTCTGCACCTCTCAGCAGGTATTTTGGCCCACTCCTCATGAGCAGACTGCTCCAGTTGTCTCAGGTTTGAAGGGTGCCTTCTCCAGATAACATGTTTCAGCTCCTTCGACAGATGTTAAGTAGTATTTAACTTTAGCCCTTTTTCTGTTGTGATTGGTGTTTTTTCTTGCTGCTGCTGTACCACAGTAATTTCCCAGACTGGGATAAATAATAATATAATAAAATATAATATAACACTGCTGGGGCAGTAGCATCAGAACCAGAGACTTAAAGAAGCTAAACAAGCTGATCAAGAAAGCTGCTTCTGTGCTGGGGATAACTCTGGAACCACTGGAGCTGATTGTTCAAAAAAGAATGCTGCACAAGATGATGAAGATGATGGAGGATTCTTC
>NW_007578004.1:54949-70859 GCF_000690725.1 Stegastes partitus | reverse complement strand
GAGCTTTTACAAGATTGAATTTCCCTTCTGGGATAAATAAAGTATTTTTCATTCATTTCATTCATTCATTTCATTCATTCACAAAGTATTTTTCTATTCTATTCTTCTATTCTATTCCATTTAGATCAGGGCTCATAGAAGGCCACTTCAGAATAGTCCAATGTTTTCCTCTTAGCCATTCTTGGGTGTTTTTAGCTGTGTGTTTTGGGTCACTATCCTGTTGCAAGATCCATGACCTGCGACTGAGACCAAGCTTTCTGACACTGGGCAGCACATTTCTCTCTAGAATACCTTGATAGTTTTGAGATTTTATTGTACCCTGCACAGATTCAATACACCCTGTGCCAGATGCAGCAAAGCAGCCCCAGAACATAACAGAACTTCCTCCATGTTTCACAGTAGGGACAGTG
This sequence comes from Stegastes partitus, assembly GCF_000690725.1. Classification (NCBI taxonomy): domain Eukaryota; kingdom Metazoa; phylum Chordata; class Actinopteri; family Pomacentridae; genus Stegastes; species Stegastes partitus. The sequence continues at coordinate 70,449 of NW_007578004.1, read as the reverse complement.
TTCTTTTCTTGATATGCTTAATTTTTGCGTCTGTGAACATAGAGCTGATGTGCCTTGACAAAATGTTCCAGTTTTGTCTCGTCTGTCCATAGGACATTCTCCCAGAAGCTTTTTGGCTTGTCAACATGCAGTTTGGCAAATTTCAGTCTGGCTTTTTTATAATTTGTTTTCAACAATGGTGTCCTCCTTGGTCGTCTCCCATGAAGTCCACTTTGGCTCAAACAACGACGGATGGTGCGATCTGACACTGATGTACCTTGACCTTGGAGTTCACCGTCTTAACGTCTTTAGAGGTTGTTCTGGGCTCTTTTGTTACTATTCTTATTATCCGTCTCTTCAATTTTTCATCAATTTTCCTCTTGCGGCCACGTCCAGGGAGGTTGGCTACAGGGCCATGGATCTTCAATTTCTGAATAACACATGCAGCTGTAGTCACAGGAACATCAAGCTGTTGGAGATGGTCTTATAGCCTTTACCTTTAACATGCTTGTCTATCATTTTCTTTCAAATCTCCTGAGACAACTCTCTCCTTCGCTTCCTCTGGTCCATGTTTAGTGTGGTACACACTATGTCACCAAACAGCACAGTGACGACTTGTACCCCTATAAATACGCCGACTGATTAATTACATGTTTGTAGACACCTGTGATGATAATTAGAGGAGACACCTTGATTGAACAAGTTCCTATGGTCACATTATTTTCAGTCTTTTCTAGGGGTACCATCATTTTTGCCCAGGCCTGTTTCATGAGTTTACTTTTTAAATAATTCTGTTGAACCACAGTTCAAAAGCAATGTCTGATTTTCATTGCTTAATTTTCATAGAATTTTATGAATGAATGAATTTTATTTATTATTACTTTTGTCAGATTCAAGTTATTTCTGTGACTGTTGTGGGTTTTTCTTTCATTAACCGAGAGGTATCAACAATTTTGTCCATGTGTGTATATATGCTGTTTTAAGGCATATGTATGATGTTTATTATGTTGTGCATGGTATGATTGTAGTCCCTGGCCATCAAAACATGTAGACAAACATTATCTTTTTGGTTTTGGTTTGGTTTTAGCTGAAAGTTAAATGGTTGCCATTGTTGCCATGAGGCTTTTTTTGCAATGCTCCATGTCTGAAAATATTCAGGGTCTCAAACTACAAGTGTAAAAAGCTTCATGCATAAGTTAGCATTATAACAGAGAAATCCTGAACTGCCTGATCACTAATATAAAATATTATTACACAATATTGTGATGCAGGGGAGGCGTTGGGGAGTTCGACAAGTAATCTCCCCAGCAGGCTGCTAACTTTCCACGCAGAAGATGTTGGACAAGACTAGACCCTGACTTGTGTTTGGACAAAGAAGAGATAAATCATGAGGTGTCATTGAGATTGATGCGCCAGGGGCCAAGAATGCAAAACCCAGCAAGTATTTGAGATGCTTTTTCTAAAAAAAAGTGTTTAAATCAGATTTTTTTCTGAATCACAGTGGTGACACAGACTGGTCCTTGTATCTGTTTCTCAGTCAGGTCAGGTGAGTCAGCAAAGCAGCATAAACTATGTTATCCTGTGGGACTAAGCGGGGTGCAGGGTGGAGGGACGGTAAGTCAGCATGCTCCTAAACAGAGCCACATGTCTTCAGGTCGAGGCCAACCAATGGGTCCGCTCGGGCTGGATGTGAGGCCACGAGAGCCCACTGGATCACTTTCAACATGAGGGGAAAAGCGCCAGTGTGGGGTTGGACTCAACCAGCGAGTGAGCTGTAAGGCCTTTTTTTTTTTTTTTTTTTTTTTACAAGCGCGCAGGGCCAACAGAAAAACCTCTGACACCACAGCACAGTGGCCAATAAACATGAATACTGGCTCACATGCTCATTATGATACAGTGAATAAGTTTGTGGATTTGCCAGTAGGAACCACTATAAATTCCTGGAGCATTTTTTTGGCTGGCTGAGCCAATTTCAGGCCGGGTCTAAGTACATACATGATGGTTGTACGTGGCCAAAAATTGCTAATGACGCTCCATAAAACCTGATCTATGGGCAAGAGGTGGGAAACTTGTAATCTGAAAACTAAAAGCGAGGTTTCCTGTCAAGCTGTCAGAGTGAATAAGTACAGATCAGCGGTTGAATACAATTTTGTACCTTTTAAAACGTCTGTTTGCTTGCACATCTAAACCAGAACATATTGGATCTAATTGTGCAGAGCATTCTTTTCTCCTTGTACACTGTTGTTGTTCCAAACATATGTGTATTATTATGCAAGAAAAATAAGATGATAATCAATATTTCCTAGAACTTGAAGGTTTCAATTAAAGGAACCCAAAATGGTCAGTACAATAATAACTATTTAGTCTTCTATCACATTTTTATGATTAAAAAACACATTCAAAAGTATTAACAGTGGTCTGGTTCTAATAACATGAGAAGGGAATTTGTTTTTCTTGGCAGTCCACTATTGCTAATGGAGTTCAGCACTGAGAATGGCATCTCCTGCCAATCTCCAATGTTTTCTCAGGGGAGATGAGGGCACAGTTTACTGGAATATGGCCTAAAAATAAGAGTTCACTGGGGAAACTGATGAAATGGTACAAAAGTAGCCTCAAGTGTGAAAACCCTCCATTTTTACCTGCCCAGTTAAGTGAAACGTTGCCCATTTAGGTAGAAAAAAAACACAGATCTGTCACCACTGACCATGTACATGAAGCAGTTTACCCCAACATGTCATTTAGTGGTGAGAATTTGAACTTCAGTGCTGTGAAACTGGAAATAAGCAGCAAAGTCGGCTCTGACATAACTGGTAACCAATTTAGACACGGAGCTGGGAAGATTAATTTCTCTCATTAGGTTTTCTGACAAAATGAAGCACATTTTGAAATCCACATCCCCAATTGTTGTTTGGAAACAAACAAACTCCACTTTACGTGAAATAAAATTGTGGCTGTGCGAGTTTTAACCTCATCATTACTTAATTTCGTCCATAAGTCATTTTGGGCAATTTTAGTTGCTCTGCTGTCAAAAGCTTTACAGCATTTACCTTCTGTCCTCGTCTTACTAAAGATGTGTGCGAGGTAATGCATCGGATATTTAACCCTTAAATGCTTGTAGTAATTGTTAAACTTCAGTAAAAATGTAAATGCAGAATAAACTGTTACTTCTGATTGTTTGTCAAAAAACTGCCATCCTTTCCTACGCACGTGGAGCGAGCCATACAATATATGATTACGGCATACCGGCATATTAGTCTTGAAAAGCCATACCTATCTCCACAGCGCTGGAGAATAGGCTGCCTGCACCTCATCATCACTCTGCTGTAGGGGAGGAAAAAAAAAGCTCTGGCTCATTTGTATTTTTTTTTTTAAACCAGTCACAATCTTGGGCGTTGTGAAGCCCAGAATGTAGTGACAGTGCCCCTGCAAAATTGGAGAATCGTTTTGGTGGAACATACACATGATGTGAGCACTGTCACTAATTCGCCCCCAAAAAATAAGCTGGCCTGTCTTATTACACGATTCAAATATTCATTAAAACTTGCCATTTTCAGATTCTAAAATGGTAGCTTAAAAGATGACGTTTCTTGTAGCAAAGAGAACGTTAAAAACAGCAACACGCAGATAAAAGGGCAGGAAAAAGTATTGTGAAGTGTATGAAATGAACAAGGTTTTGGTACTTCTCAAACAGAACTTGGAAATTTTAGTTTCACATTTCTGCTGCTTAAAGTCTGATCCAGGCATTCTGCTGAACAGTTCATGAAGAGGTCTGCGCATTTCACAATCATGTGGTTTGACCTCAAACACAACTATCTGTCGCAGCCACACATTGACAAACCTGTGGATTCACTTGTCAAAACAACATCACTCTCACATCAGTCTTTCAGTGACGGGAAAAGAAGCACTGAAGCTTTGTGTTCATGGGCTTTGTTGTTATTGTAAGAACCGACTTCTTAACAGGAATTTCACTAGAGATAGGCTGTATTTCCGTTTTTGTGCGTCAAAAATTCCTGGTTAAAGCTGCAACTACTGCAAAGTACCAAAAACTTCCATTCCTTCAATTGAGTGAGTCAGTCCCCATAGACCCCCATGTTAACTCCCAATCATGACAACTGCACAGGGACTGAATTTTTATGTAACTTACCCACTTAAATCGTATTAACTCTTAAAGTTAATAATTCACAGACGAATTGTCCGTCTTGATATATAGTCAGTGGTTTTGACTGCCTATAAAATCAAATAAAGTCTAAATGTAGGGAGTGGAGACGTGTTGATATCAAATTTACAGGCTACAATTATTAAATGGCATTGTCAAGAAAATATAGGTTGTCCTCTTTGTATAATGGATGATTGTCACTGTGCAAGAAAACAGTTTGCACAATTATTTGCTGAAGGGCCAACATTTCTTTTACACTATATCTGTTAAATGCACAAGTCAGAGTCTAACTTTCAACTTTGTAATTTTAATGGACAAAAAAAGAGTATTTTTATGTCTTCAGGTGTGAATGTGAAAAGCTTGTCTTGTTGCAACCAACAAAACAACATAAATTGATGTTTTAGTTCTACTCGGCTGATTTATTGTGCAGATTAAAGTTTTTTTTTTTCTCAACTAGTCATCTAGTTTGAAAAGGTAGAAAAGACGTGCATAGCTTAAACACACTATGCAAAAAAACCCAAATGCATACTTATTAAAACTCTCACTGCAACCTTTTTAACTCCAGAATATATCTTACAAAAAACAAAGGTACATTGGTTAATTTGCTTTCTTCCTCTTTACATTACAGTTACATGGTGGACAATATGTGTCCTTCAGGACTCATTTGTGGTTCTGTTTTATGTTCCTCGCAGAAAATTCAATCCACTGCAGCTTTGTTCTCTCCTCTGAAGACTAAAATCCCATACGTCCTGGAGAGTTTACTGTTACAAAGTCAATCGAAGGAGTTTATCCGATGACAGAATCTGTCCATTAGCAGGGGAGCCAATCTGGACAACCGTCAACGCGAGAGCAGTTGACGTACAGTGGCCTCAAATAGTTCCAAATATTCGATTTCATGAATGTGTAAACATCTTGCAAATGTTAACATACTGGAACCTTGTATGTTTGGAAAGGCTGCTGTCCAAATGTCTGTGACTAAAACCAATCCTGTTACCTCGCTCCCAAATTTGGCGATAAAAACCACATGTGCTATGAGTAGTGGAGGTGGAAAAGAAACTAACTCGTATTTAACACGCAAAAATACAACTGGTAAGTCCTCGTCCGCTGGGTTTTGAGTCCTCAAACAAACAAACGGTCTGTCGGCTTGTTCAAAGTGAAAATGTGCTCTGCTCCGACCAACGTGTAGCAACTATGGCTGGTTGGGGGGGCTGGCTGCTGTGGCCTCATCGTTGCTGCTGTCCACCTCCTGCTCCATGGGGCTGTCCTCCTCCAGCTGCTGGCTGGTGTAGTTGGTGATCTCCAGGAAGCCGCTGGGCTCCACCACCACGTTGGACTGGCTGGAGTCCGGCAGGATGGAGTACTGGGGGATCACCTGCATGCGTCGGAGACATGAGAGTTCAGTCAGGTCAGTTTACAGTAGCGTTTGACATAAATCTTTGAGTTTAAAACCCTGAAGTGGGTAAAATTTCTTATTTTCCTCCTTAGTGTTACAGGTGTTTGAGACTTGAAGTTCAGTAACTCTGTGCTTCATCATTTAGTGATGCTTTAAGAGATACATTTAAGTATTTTCATCATTGTTACCACACGTTTTCAGCTATAGATTTAACCGTCTGAACTCCTAAACCAGCTGGCAGGTTTGAAAGCTTTGAAAGCTAAACTGCAAGCTGTCATTACACAGAGCAGACGGAGATAAGTATGGAAACAAAATAAAAATTTGAATAGTTAAATATTTATAGCATGTGAAGCCCCCATTCTTTCCAGTATTAATAAAGACTGTGGGCACTTAGAAAAATATTGGACATGTTGATTTGACAGTTTTGTTTGTGGAAAACAAATAATCTAATCTACTTCATTTTTTCTTTTCCTAAGGATTTATGGCATTCTAACTTTTTTGAACATCTCTACTTCTAACCATGGTTGTGTTGTGTCCTTGGAGGTGCAGGACTTTACATTGCAGTAAAAAAAAAAAAAAAAAAAAAAAAAGTGCCCACAGTGAGTGACAGGAGCAGAAAAGGCCCACACACTGCTTGAGCCTCAGAGTGATAATGCACAGTTGCAGCACATTTTGGTAAATATGCTATTTGCATTCTTGCCAAGAGCTAAATGAGAGGATTGAAACGACTCCAAGAAACAGTTTCAGCTTCAGTAAAAACACAACCTGCTCTTTCTAGATTCACACTTTTAAAATAAATGATATACGACATGTTACTAATGGGCCTTCGAGGCACTGTTAGACATATTTGGCATCTCGGGGCAGATCAAAGCTATCCATTTCCCCTGATGCCAGGCTTTACGCTGAGCTAAGCTGCTAGTCTTACAGTGAGAGTACAGACGTCAGGGTGGTATTGGTCTTCTGATCTAAGTCTCTGCAAAAAGCAAAAAGGCACATTTCCTGAAATGTTCAACAACAAGCTTGACTTCAGGTTTTAAGAGGGAGCATTAGGAGCCATCTCACCTTCTTCGCAGCCAAATGAGGTTTTAAGGAGCCAAAATGTCACCACAAAGCTGTTACTCATTTAGCCACAGTAGCTGTTACTGTGTAAAGATGACAACATTTAAGTTTTCTCTCCCATCTGTATGTGAATTATTTAGTGGAATTGACCATTTGATCAGAGATTAACTTCTTTTTTAGAGATTATTCGTCTGTTGCGAAGACACTTGGCTTCTTTACTGGATGTCAGTTTCTTCTTAAAAAAAAATGCTTGTTTATATAACACAGGATCGACTGACAGTGACATTTTAAAACGCAAACACTTGTATCACTCCAAGTAAACCTGGTATTAGTATGACCTCTAACATTAGAAACGTGCAGGAACAAGTTCTTCATTTGCAAGTGGAATGATGCGCTGCATTTGTTTGCTGCAAGGAAAGCTTTCAATTAGACAACCCCACTGGGTGTGTGTGTTTGCTTATTTTAACGTCTGCTCTGATGGGGACTGGGTTATATTAACTGGGTTGAAAAACATCAAATTAAAGCATGAGGAGCAGTCTTTGTTAAATTGCTTTTAAAGCTGCACATGTTGCCTAATGAAGCTGGACAGTGGACAGATGCTCTGGGCTTAGTTGTGGCAGACCTATAGCTGAAAATAAACTTATTAATGTAGGAACACTTCAAGTGATGGTTTAAATCATGTCAAAGTAAAATAATATTTGCTGTCCTTTGAAATAAATACCTTTATGTAAAGGGTCAGAAATATTTGTTTAATTTGGAAACATTATCTTCTTCTCTTAGTGCAGCATGATTTATTAGCATCACAGTCAACATTATAAATCAATGACTGACTTATACTGTCTTTTAATAAAGAAGTCAATGTGTAACAGATGCGCTGACAGGCTCAGGCTGTGTGATTTATTACCTACGTGATTTTGTGATAAAATCCTTACCTCGATGACCTCCAGGTCCTCTTTGCTCCTCTGCGCTGTGAGACCCTGCATGCAGCTAAACTGCTGGGGCTTCGCGTGGGAGTGATGCATGGCAGCTCCAGAGCTGCTGATGAACTGGCCCGAGTCCAGTGTGCCCGACACGGCCGCCACCTCCAGCGCCTTCCCCAGAGGGCCGCAGTCGCTGGAGGAATCCACCACCATGGGCTCCGTGCTCGGGTCAATCTCTGCCTCCATCATGGAGATCTTTAGGATGTCCGACACCGAGGGCTTGTCCCCCGACGACCCGGAGCTGGACTCGGGGATCAGCTTGGCGGCCGCCTCACCACTGCTGAACACTGGCGATGAGTGGTGGGAGCTTCCAAAGGTGATCTTGGTGACGGTGGCGCTCTGCGTGATGATTGGCTGCTGTGATGCAGGGGAAAAAAAACAAACAAAAAAAAACCAAGAAATAAATGTTTTGTGGAAGCTGTAGATATACTTGTTTTTGCTTTCAGCTTCTGGAGAAGCATGTTGGTGTCTGTTTGAAAGATTTAACACACAAAGGAAACAAGCTTGCACTGTAGCCCACAAGCCATAATGTACATTTGCAGGCTCTTTAACGTGCTGCAGCTGTGCAGATAGACATGCTTTTTTGTTAGAAAGTGACACAGCAGGACGGTTTGCAGTGCTGATCTAAGGGCTCAAGTTCTAAATGTACAGATATGAACATCTGGCAGTTTAATAATCTTGAAAATCTAAATTGAGTTTCTGACTTTTCCTCGAGGGAGAAAGCATACAAGTGATGTACAGAGCAGATGTGGATGCAGATAAAAACTGCAGTTCTGTTACTGTTGTTGTGATTAATTTATATTCCAGCTGTATGGAATGCCTCAAGCTAAAATACAGCCAAAGATAATTTCTTCAAAGTCTTAACCAGGATGACTAAACTCCACACATAAGTGAGGCTGACTTGTTTGGTTTTGCCTGACCAGCTGACAGGATTCAGTCACCAGTATAGACACGAGGAGAGCAGCAGCTCCAGGTGGCATTAATTACATCATAAATGAATTTCCTGTTGCTCATCAGTCTGCCGCTGGTTTGAGGTAAATGTCACAAGGGATTTATTGTATTTCGCTGCCAGGTAGGGAAACCCCAGCATCGCAACACATGCTGGTTATGCAAACAAGTCCAAATGAAACTCTATCAGCTGCTTCGGGGGATTTTCTCCTGGCAGAAGTACCTATACATCTATAGACGCTACTCACCTGGCTGGAGGTAGTCTTCTCAGTGCTGACGGGGTGATGCGCCTGCAGCGGAGGAGGATGGGACATAGACGTGTGGAGGGGTCTGTGGTGGGACGTGGGGGCTTGCTGGAGCTTTGGCAGCTGTGGCGTCACTAGGGGTTTGGTTGGCGTGGCCGGGGTCCCGACCTTCAACCCGGGCTGCGCTGGTGCCGGCAGGGGTCTGTCTTTGGGGCTCTGGGTTAAGGCCTGGGGTTTGGGCTGAGTCTGCTCTCGTAGTTTCGGTATTTTCTTGGTCAGAGGAGGGGTGGAGGAGAAGGTGGAGGAGGAGGAGGAGGAGGAGGAGGNTTTTACAAAAACCGACAAGCCAAAAACTTTTCATTGAGCTCTCAAAACTCTGGCTCATTTTGTTTTGGGGGATGGAGGAGGGGTGGAGGAGAAGGTGGAGGAGGAGGAGGAGGAGGAGGAGGAGGAGGGCTGGCTGATCTGAGGTTTGCTCTGCAGCTGTGGGGGCAGTGGCTGCTGCTGGGTGGGGGTGGAGGTGGAGGTGTGCCGGCTCGCCTCTGCTTCAGCCTGGCTGGAGGGCATTGGCTGAGCTGAGTGGACGGTTTGCTTCACGGGTTCTGAAGCTGGCTGGCTGGAGCGGTAGAACAAACCGGTCTGGGGGTCCAAAGTGTCACCTTCCAGCTCGCCCACCTCCAACACCGTCTCAGTTTTACTGTCAGAGGGCTGAAACACAGCAGAGAGGACGGATGTTATCACTAGACTCATCCACACGGAGCTAAAAGCATCTCTGACAGTAATCTAAGTTCAAAGCAGCACATAATGTTGTTGTCATCTCAAGAATACAAACTATCTTAAGTTTTTAAGTCAAAGAAACCACATTAAATGTTTAATCTCATCACGCCTGGATAACTGACAGTCTTCTCACCAGCATGAACCAAAAATCTTTTGATCGACTCCAACAGCCATGATTTTGACCAGAAACACGAAACGCGATCACGCTTCACACTGACTCCATTTTAGGGTGAATTTTAAGATTTTACTGGTTGGTTTTATCTTTTCCTGAAAACTAAAGAGGACGGAGTGTTTCCAGCTCTGGAACGACCTGTCTGAGAAAATTATGTTGGCTTAGTCAACGATCTCTTTCAAGTCCCTTCTCAACATACACTTTTATCAGCGAGCCTTTCTTGACTTTGTTTCCTTTGAGTTGTCTCTTATTTCGGTTAATAATGTTTTTTTCCTTTTCCAACACTGTACTGGATTTTATGCACCATCTGCGTTTTTTAAAACCTGATGATTTTATGACTTCTCTGATTTTCTTTCGATGCCTTGTGAAGCACTTTTTGACTTGGACTTCTAAAAAGCGATCTGTAAATATAAATTACTGTTGTTGTATTGCAAAGGCTGGAATACAATAACACGATGTAATAAGATGATTTAACGACATTGAGGTGAAATAATCAACGGGACTACTGTCTTCCGAGCCTCAAATACTGAGCACCATGACAGTACTGTGTCATAATAATTAAAGGGAAAAAAAAGCACTGAAAATAGATTTTTTTTTAATTGTGGTACATTTTTTCTCATAAATACATGCGGTTTGGCCGTGGTAAAGCCACTATGATCTGGAGCTTTAGGTTTCTGTGCAGTCATGATCATCAGTCAAAAGTTTAAGCAGTTTAAATTCACAGTCTAAGTTGCCTGAAGGCACTGCATATAATAAAGTCAAGTTATAATAACATATTACAGACAGAAATCCAGAAAAACCCATCAATTCTCATTCAGCAGTCACACTTTAACATGAAGAAAGAAGAGAAGCAAAAAGGAAAGCAAAATAAACAGAAACATTAGGCACTGGCTGGGGTATGAAAAAACAAAAAAAAACAATAACAAAAAACAGATACTATCATCACTCGACAAGTAATTTCACCCAAATTCCCAGAAAACATTTTCTCCAGCGGTAATCCACCGACCTCTCCATAAACCAGTTCCACTAAACGTACTGAAGAAACTGTTCCTGTTAATGTGTTTTTGATGGTTTACCCAGAGCGGCATGTGGTGCTCGTAGGACTGAAAAATGCAAATGAAATTCCATTTAGGGCCTCATCAGAGGCCACTGGAGGTAAATGAGAAAACAAAAGAATACAAACAAACAAAAGAGGACTGAAAAAAAAACAAAATTACAAATGCTCCAATACAGACGGCTCCCAAACCTCAGTGACGAAGGAAAATCATTCACGTAGATCCAGAATACAACAATTACATCAGCATCTGAAGCAGTTTGATTCCCAGTTATATGAAGCCAGAATAAACTAAAAAAAATTGTAAGTACATGAAAATTAAAAGCACGATCAGGTTGCAGTAAGATGAGAGAATAAAGATGACTGGAAGCAGCGAAAAGAGGTAACAGATCTTAAAATGAAGGACAGTTAGCAGAAACTGAACTTCATTCTGGAATTAGGCTGCAACCAATAAAGTGATTTATCTAAGAGGGAGTGGGGACTTCTGTGCTGACATCTCAAAAAAATTGTGCAAGAGTTGAATACAACATTATACAGAATGCAACTGAACAAACTCTTCCTATGAAAGTGTTTCCTGTGGATTACCCAGGGTGGCTTTGTGGTGGTACTTGTGGTACTGAAAATTAAAAGGAAATTCTATTTACCTCCATTGTTAGGTAAGAAAACCACTTGAGGTAAATCAGGAAATATTTTGGTGTTCATTTGTGTAGTTACTCTTCTTTATTTAATCTGTTTGGAAAACCATTTTTAGTGAAGTGAAGCTTTGAGCTTCAACCCTGCATTTATCACTTCTGTTAAAATTAATCATTAATGATGATGTTTTCTATCCCAGTCATTTATAGAACCGCATACAATAAAAGTTAACCTCTTTATTTTCTGAGATCAAAGTCCTGTGCTCACCACTTGTGAAGCTGTGGAGGAGACAGCGACCGGTTTGGTTACCACAGTAACCTGGCTGCCGGCTTTATAAGGCTTCGCCAGCTGCTGACTGGAGGACATGACCACGTCGTCATCCTCCGAGGATGCTCCCACTCTGCCGGCTTTACCTGCAGGAGGGAAATCCCAGCCAGGCGGTCACATGATGGTATCAAACAAGACAGGCTTGTTTCACTATGTGCCAATTTGAGATTTTAGTTTGAGGTTTAGCTTGTTCCACTGAAAGTATTAGCTGGCAACCAAAAAAGGAAGCGTAAAGGGTTTCAGATTCAGCAGGTGAAGCAGTGGAGGGCAGTACCTGGAACGATGTACTCGGTGCTGGGTTCGACCTCGGAGGTGGAGGGTTGGGGGGACTCTGGGCTCGGCTTCTTCTCCTGGGCCAGCTGGATGGGCACCGCCATCTGGCTGAGGTCGATGGTGTGTTGCCTCGGCTTGGACTCTCCCTTCTCCTTCACTGTCGGGGAGGAACAACACTGAAATTCAGCATTATTGAGGAATTCAGACATATTTCTCATTTCTAAAAGCTCATACTGACAAATTCAATTCAACTGTTTCTAATTTGCTGGTCCTTTGTTCCGTGTTGAGCAACTTTCAATATAACAATATGACCAGCAGCGCTGCAGAACGATGCTTTTTACAATCGGGTCCCTGTTTCGTTCATAGTGCATATTAGGACACATGTTTGCACAATTCAACACAAGATCCTGCTAGCAAGTAAACATGGATGGAAACATTGCAGTATTCTCAACATTCCACAAGTTTTATGGAGGAGACACATTTTTTTTTAGCCCTCAAGGATTCACATACTGCATTTTTATGAGTACCCCTGAATGTAAAGATAACTTTATAAAGTTATCTTTACATTTAGGGGTTCATTTCATTCATTCTTTACATTCATTCATACTTTAGAAATACAGTTCTATTCTATTCTATTCTTTTGTTTGTTTACAAGCAAACTCCACAGTAGGGCTCCATAACATAGAATTTTCGCAGACACATGTAGATTTCAGGAAGGACACAGGGGATACGTCCCACTGGACATTTAGAACACATGCATTATGTGTGTTGACTCGGCAGGGATGCTCTTTCTACAGGAGAATAAATATTTAAAAGAAATAGAAAATCCTTGAAAACCTTATTTGTATTAAAGTCCACTATTATTAGAATAGTCTCCTGATTCCTACATTTAGTTTTTTCCTTTACATAAACAGACATTTCAACATCGAGAAGTGTTTTTCAGGCACTAAACAACAACAGTGGGACTCATCTATTAATAAGTGGATCTGCTGAGCAGCTCAGGTTTCATGAACTGTGAACTGCAATTTTCTCAGCTGGGAATTTACTGAGATAATTGATGACGAGCAGATAAACATCTGTCCCTGTTTTGTTTTTATGCGTGACTCCATTCAATTGCAGACACTATTCACACGTTTGGATATTCCAGGGAAATCTTTATCTTTGTCTGTGTACTCATCAATCCTGTTCCACAGGTTTGTAGTCCAATGAGCTATCCTTCAAAGCAAAGCCTCGAGCTAAAAAGAGAATCGTTGTGGGTCAGCAGCTACCCAGGCTTCAGCAGTTCCTGTAAGCCTATTCATGTTTGTTCAATGTTTTGAATGTATATTTAAATCGGATGAAGCAAAGGGACCACCGGCTTGGTGGTGAGACTCATTTTGGTGTTTGCGATAATGTGTAGAAAGGTAGGTGTTTTCCACCTGTCCTTTGCATGTAATCATCCATGTGAGCCGTCAGCACTGCTGCAGTCAGCATGTGTTCAGGCGATAATGAAGCTACGCCTCACTTTTCCGTGACATAAAGCCTCACCTGTTGTCTGTTGCAGCTCCAGCAGCGCTTTGATGGTGGAGGTGGCTGACTGGGATTCCGCGGTAGACACCTCCTGGTAGATAATAGTGGGACTGGACTCCACAGAAACCTCCTGCTCGGTCCAATCCTGCTCTCTGGAGGACACCACGTGCACTACAGGCTGCGGTTCTGAGGATTGACACGGATAATGTCGGCCAATATTTAAGGAATTTTACAAATAAGCATCAGGTTGGGCTTATTTTTTACATTAAACGGCCTTTAACTACGGTGCCTCTTTTAAGCCAAATAATGAAAGTCTTAGAGTGTGTCATCTGGTTTTCAGCTCAAAACACTACAAATACCATGATTGTGTAACTCCTGGTCTCGGGCCTGTTCTAAACAGATCATCTTAGTGTCTGTAGCTTTAAATGCTGCTGTCCCTGCCCCCTTCAGGAAAAAGACTCTCTGTGGGGCAGGATTATATAAACTTTTAGCTCAATGCCAACTGGTCCCTCAGTTTCCACACTAACAGAGAAATTCTCACTGGCTTATAAAGCTGAGTGGAAATCTCGTAGCAGTAAGAGTCTTCATATTCTCACAGCTTCTATTTTACATCTCCAAGTTTTTAAGGCAAACAAAAAATAATAAAAATGGATTTTGACCATATGGAACAGTAAATGCTGTTTCTGACCTCCTTTCCTGTCCTTATTAAAAATTCAAGTGCACCTTGAGTGCTGCTATGCGAGGCCTCGCTGGCTAAGCTGCTGGCCTCAGTGAGGCTGCCGGCCTCGTCCTTCGAGGACCCGTCCTGACCTGAAGTCTGGCTCTGACCCATTTCCGCAGAGCGGGTCACCTGCTGCAGCGTCTCAGTGACCAGCTGCCTGGTCTGCTCGCTCACCACCGCTGCCTGGAAGACTGGCTTCGGCTTGATGAGAACCTGGAGGGAAACCAAAGGAGCACACGGTGACCTAAACAGCTGTGATTTTTTGACTGACAAGTTCTGCGTCATCAGCACCAGGCATCATGCTCCACATGTTGACTTCTGAATTGATGTTAATGAAGGATGGTATCTGAGACTATCAGTTAGAAAATGCATAGTTTCAGTATTTGTTATACACAAAACATAGTGATCATGTAACTGTCAAGGATTATCCATCAACTTTTATTTAAAATGGAGCAGCTTCGAGGTAACAGCTGCATGTACAATAAAGCAGAGCAAAGACACAAAACAAGACGATGCAGGCATAAAGTTAACAAACAGACACAATGATCAAAGTAGCTGGCGATTAATGCAATAGTTAACACCTAGTTGATAAATTCTTGCAGCTCCACTTCTGGTGCATGTTCAGGAAGCAGGTCATCAGTGTAAACAATTGGAAAGGCAAATTTTGAATGAACAATCTACATCTTCAGAAGTTTGGTAAGGATGTTCCGTTTACGTCACTGGAAACTGTTTTTGTGCAGTTGGTGCTCAAACTAATTTTAAAAAATGTGAGGTGATTTTTCAGATAGTTGTTTTGGTTTAAGCAGATCTAGTTTGTGGTTCCATTGTAACTGCACAGTACCTCATCAGTGTGGGCGTCTGATACTCTAGTATGTGTATATGTGCACAGCTAGCTGACTCACTGACCTCAATTTCCCCTTAATGACTGAAACAGAAACTGAATTCAGGCTAAATTTAGACTCTAGTGATGCGTTTGATAGTGAAACTATGACATACTGTTTGTAAATGAACAGAAGAAGTCATCAAAATCCTGCCCAGAGTGATAAAACATTAGAATAGAATAGAATAGAATAGAATAGAATAGAATAGAATAGAATAGAATAGAAAAATACTTTATTTATCAGACCAATATCCAACCTTCCTTTTATCTCAAAAATCCTTGAAAAGGTTGTGGCAAACCAACTATGCGATTATCTGCATGTAAATGGTTTGAATGAAGAGTTTCAGTCAGGATTTAGAATTCATCATAGTACAGAGACAGCACTGGTGAAGGT
>NW_007578004.1:0-53254 GCF_000690725.1 Stegastes partitus | reverse complement strand
TATACAAATAAAATTGAATTGAATTGAATTGAATCCCAGTCTGGGAAATTACTGTGGTACAGCAGCAAGAGAAAAACACCAATCCCAACAGAAAAAGAGTCAAAATTAAATAGTATTTAAAAAATTACAAATAAAAATAAGTGAATAATAGAAAATAAATAAAACAACTGTACAAAATGTGCACATTGAAAAAACAGTGCAAAGACAGAGGGTTTTACAGAGCAGAGAGCTGAGAATGCTCTCTGCCAGACAGAGGTGAGATGTTGTACAGAGTTATTGCTCTGGGCAGGAATGATTTCCTGTACCGGTCCTTGTGACAGCGGAGCTGAATCAGTCTGTTTGAGAAGGAGCGCCGCTGCCTGTCCAGAAGGGGGTGGAGAGGGTGGTCGGGGTTATCCAGAATAGATAACAGTTTGTTCAGAGTCCTCCCCTCCACCACCGCTTCCATGGTGTCCGGTTTGCAGCCGATTACGGAGCCAGCCTTCCTGATCAGTTTGTTCAGTCTGTTGGTGTCGCTGGCTCCGATGCTGCCTCCCCAGCAGACTACAGCAGAGAACACTGCACTGGCAACAACAGACTGATAGAAAATGTCAACATCTTGCTGCACACGCCGAAGGATCTTAGCTTCCTCAGGAAGTAGAGTCTGCTCATCCCCTTCTTGTATACAGCCTCGGTATTGATCCTCCAGTTCAGTCTGCTGTCAATGTGGACGCCCAGGTACTTGTAGTCCTCCACCGCTTTAATGTCCTCTCCCAGGATGTTCAGGGGCTGTGTGGTCGTCCTCGTCTTCCTGAAGTCGATCACCATCTCCCTGGTCTTGGCCACATTCAGGAGCAGATGGTTCCTCCCAGACCACTCCACAAAATCACTCACCAGCGCTTTGTACTCCTCATGCCGTCCACCACGTATACACCCAACCACTGCAGAGTCGTCAGAGAACTTCTGCAAGTGGACCAACTCAGAGTTGTCTTGAAAGTCTGAGGTGTACAGGGTGAACAGGAATGGAGAGAGCACAGTGCCCTGTGGGGCTCCTACGTCACTAGCTACCACATCAGACAGGGCAGCTCCAAGACGGACAAACTGCGGCCTGCCTGTCAGGTAGTCAGTAACCCAGGAGACCGTGGGTGAGTCTACAATCATCGTCTGCAGCTTCTCCCTCAGCAAAAGTGGCTGGATGGTGTTGAATGCACTGGAGAAATCAAAGAAAGTGATTCTCACTGTGCAGCCAGTACCATCCAGGTGTGAGTGAGCCCTCTGCAGCAGGTAGATGACAGCATCCTCGGCTCCCAGACGAGGCTGGTAAGCAAACTGCAAAGGGTCAAGGGAAGATTTCACCTGCGGACGGAGATGGGCCGAGACCAGCCTCTCCAGCACCTTCATTACATGAGATGTGAGGGCTATCGATCGGTAGTCTTTGGGATCAGAGGGCCTCGACTTCTTGGGAACAGGAACCAGACAGGAGGTCTTCCACAGTGTGGGCACCTTCTCCTGGGTCAGGCTCAGGTTGAAGAGGTGGCACAGGATAGTAGACAGCTGGCTGGCACAGGTCCTCAGTACCTTAGGGCTGATACCATCAGGGCCTGCTGCCTTGCCTTGGTGTAGTCTCACCAGCTGTCCTCTCACCTGGTCGGTCGTCACAGTCAGTGGGGGGATCGAGCACATCAAAGGTGAGGGGGGTTGATCCACGGAGTTCAGAGGGGAGAGGGGGTGTGTGAGTGGAGGCTAGAGTGTGTGGGGGAGGAGGACACAGCTGAGGGCTGTGAACTGAATCTGTTAAAGACAGTTTAGCTCATTTGCTCTGTCTGGGCTACTCACTGGCTGTCTGCTTCTCACATTGAAGCCAGTGATCTCCCTCATTCCAGTCCGCACACCTCTCGTGTTGTTCCGCTCGAGTTTGGCCTCCAACTTCCTCCTGTAGGAGTCCTTGGCCCTCCTCAGCTCCACCTTCAGGTCTTGTTGTAGCCTCCTCATTTCCTCCTTGTCCCCAGACCTGAAGGCCTTCTTCTTCTTGTTGAGGAGGACTTTCAGGTCACTGGTGATCCAGGGTTTATTGTTGGGGAAGCAGCGTACGGTCTTGGCTGGCAGGGTGGTCTGCTCACAGACTTTTATGTATTCTGTGATGCAGTCTGTCATGTTGTTGAGGTCCCCCCCATGTGGACCACATAGCACTTCCCAGTTAGTTGACTCAAAGCAGTCCTGCAGAGCCTCCTTGGCCTCCTGATTCCACCTCCTAACAGTCCTTGTGGAAGCAGGCTGCCGTTGAACAAGAGGAACATACTTCGGTGTCAGAAGGACCAGATTGTGATCAGATCTGCCAAGTGGGGGGAGGGCGGTGGCACTGTATGCGTCCTTTGCATTTGCATACAGGAGGTCCAGTGTTCTATTGTCTCTAGTGGGGCAGTTAACAAACTGGCAAAAAGTTGGGAGAATTTTATCCAGTGTAACGTGGTTGAAGTCCCCAGTTATTGTTATAAAAGCATTTGGATGCTGAGTTTGTAGTTTGGAGATGGTGGAGTGAATGGTGTGGCACGCTGCCTCTGCATCAGCTGATGGGGGAACGTAAACAGTGACTACAATGGCGGAAGTGAGCTCCCTTATAGTATGGACGCATTCCCACGACTAACAGTTCAATGTCTGGGCTACAGAAACGTTCCTTCTCGGTAACATGTCCAGGGTTACACCATCTCTCATTGATAAACAGTGCCATCCCCCCTCCTTTCTTCTTACCGCTCCTCTCCACGTCTCTGTCCGTCCGTACTGTCTGGAAGCCAGGTACAGCAGCGCTGGAATCCGGGAAAAGCGAGTGTAGCCATGTCTCCGTGAAACACATGATGCTGCACTCACGGAACTCCCTCTGAGTCTTTACAAGCGCCGCAAGCTCGTCCATCTCATTGCCTAAAGATCTTACATTCCCCATGATGATCGCTGGTACAGCAGGTTTGAATTTCCTCCGCTTGGCTTTCAGCTTAGCTCCAGCTCTGCAACCCCGGCGTCTCCTTCGTAGCTCCTCGGGGATTTCAGGCCTCGCTCCGTGCAGTAGCAGCGGTTTACTGAGCGCGATCAGCTGGTCCCGTGTGTAAACAAAGCTTTCAGTTGTAAAAAGTAGCAGCAAAACTAGAATAAAACTAGCAAAACTAAGAGTGGCCATTACTGCACTAACTGATGAAAAACAAGTACAAAAAAAGGAAAAGAAAAGAATAAAAGACGTGAGCTGCTGTACCGTGCTGCCACTCAGCGCGGCGCTGGACGTTGTTAGTTCTTGTAATGATGAAATATTAATTCTGATCTTCCTAAAGGGACACTGGCTAACAGCTGATATTTCCATTCAGCTTTCACTGTTTTAAGTCAGTGAGGTACTGAGCAGCAAAAACACCTGGAAACCAGCAGAACGGAATTTACCCTATCACAAAATATTTTGAAATTCATGTTCTAAATTAAAATCCCCCCAGTATATTTACATACAATATTATATTAGGAGGAAGATTTGGGTATGTAGTGTGACCATCCACCAGTTACTAGGTGTTTCCTCTGAAACCACGGCAGACACTTTCACATCCTACGACAGGGATTTGCAACATCTTTTTTTAGAAATATTAAAGCTTTCTACAGAATTTTGTTTCATCAAGATTTTAAAAACGGACATTAAAAAAAAAAACCCTGGAACTGAAAAACACCTGCAGCGGAGGCTGGTTTCATTGGAACGGCTTAGTACGTTATACCTCCTTAAAGGAGAAAGCACTAGGGGTTGATTAGAGACATTAGATACAAAAACAGACTCAAATTAATCATTTGATCATTCTTGCTTTGCCATCACAGTGACAATCACACAGACACTGATCGCCTGACTCTGCAAGTCTCCTCAGCTTTGCTACGTGTTTTTACCTCTTTCAGCTCACTGTTTGGGTTTGTAAAGCTGCAAATTTACTTTTGTTTCAGTCTCACTGCTCTCATCAACCTGATGTCCAGGATCAAACAGCAAATTTAGAAGAAAAAGCTGTGATAAATCCACTGTACACTACATAACCAGCAACAAACATTGCCAAAGAGGCGAAGTTATTAAATCCGCTTTCACACATGGGATACGTAACATTGCTGGTTTCATCAGTCTGTTAAAGTCACACCTCACGGCTAGATCCTGACCAATCCTGTCTCCATGTCAAATTAATGAAGTCACTTCTGTTGATCTGTGCATAAATACACACAACTCTCTCACTTTGGAAACACTCATATGGATCCTGCTTGCATGTATTTAGCAAACTCAGAGGAAAGACAAACAGCTGGAAGCAACAAGCTACACTGTGACTCACAGCTCACCTGTCTGATGTAAAGAAAAGCACACAGTGTGACCTGCTGCTAGATCCCAATTGATCCTGTCTCCATGTTGGGGATAATTTCTAATTAGAAGCAATTAATGAAGTTACTAGTGCTGCTGTTGCATGTGTGCAAAAGACCGCAGCTCTCAGAGTTGCTCATATGGCTGCAGGTGTTTAATAAACTCAATAAACAGTTTTTGGATGAAAATTGGTGCTTAAATGTGGAAAAAGCCTTCTTGTAATCACTTCCCGCAACTTAAAGCAGCGTTAATCTGTTAATGTGACTGGGTGCAGTTTAGTCTTGTGAAGTATTGAAAGGGAAATGTTACCTGGTTACCTAATAAGATTTCAGTCACAATTTTTACATAAAAGTGACCACGATCATTACCATCAGATTACTGGAAAGGAGTTCATGTCTGAAAGGGGCTTATGTAGCTGATAGACATGTAGCAGGTGAAGACTGAAGTATTTTCTCTCAGGAGCTGATGGATCCAAGACAAGAGTGAATATTGAACTCTTGTCTGTCAGGTGGCCAAATGCAAACCACCAAATAAATACTAAAGTTGCACTATATCGGCTGGATAGGCGAGCATTTGCAAATATAATACGCTTTACACACTGATAATATGTCAGCCGGCCAAAATAATCACTTAATGCAGTTTTAATATCAAAGGTCAGGAACATGATCATGATTCGCTGTAAACAGACAGACAGACAGCAGTCAGCAGCAGAATGCATCACTGTCCGTCCATTTCATTAAAAGGCTCATTTCTCTCCCTGAATGGGGAAAGTGAAGGGAAGAAGGAAAAAACAAGTGTTAGAGTTCCACTGTTTGTTAGCCTTTAGAAATGGGAATTTCTCTCTTCTGTTTAGGCTGTTTATTTTAATTACCAGCTCTCACTTCTCTGAAAAACATCCAGCACAGGTGTCAAAATATCAGTGAGTGACTGCGTAACTCTGAGGAAACTAAGAAGACTACAATAAACAATCTGTTCCCATTTTCAGAGAAGAAGTCGTCTTTGTATTGTCCTGCTTAAAACTGCTCCACTGTACTTCAAGAAAATAACCTTGTGGTTTCTTGTCAGTCAAGAGGTCATATGAAAATTCCCTTGATGACTTGTGAATAGTCATATGATGACCTCAGTGGCCGGTGGTTAACCAGGATCCAGTGATAATATTTGTTCAAATTCCATCCATCCATCCATAATCTATACACCGCTTAATCCTCACTAGGGTTGTGGGGGGGCTGGAGCCTATCCCAGCTGTCTTAGGGCGGAGGCAGGGGACACCCTGGACAGGCCACCAGTCTATCGCAGGGCTATACTCAGAGACAGACAATCAAGCACACTCACATTCACACCTACAGACAATTTAGAATCACCAATTAACCTCAACATGTTTTTGGACTGTGGGAGGAAGCCGGAGAACCCTGAGAGAACCCACGTTGCACGGGGAGAACATGCAAAATCCACGCAGAAAGATCCCAGTGTCCTCACCAGGACACACCCTTCTTGCTGCGAGGCAACAGTGCTAACCACCGAGCCATCTTGCACCCCTTATTCAAATTCAAATAACTTTATTTATACCCTAGGGGTAATTCAAAAGCTCACTGAGTAATTAATATAAAGACATCAAACAAACAAAAAAAAGACACACACACACACACACATCATAAATATCACATTATTACATGGGACGAATTTTGGAGAGTCAGGGGACATGAGACACATTTACAGTGTGTTAATGATGAAACAGCACCACGGGAGAAAACTCACCTGTGTCTTGCCCTGCTGGCCATAAACGATCTTGGTCGGGATGATCTTGGTGGCGGTGGACTGGGACCCGGAGCCCATGCCTTTGGGCTGGGTGACAATCATCTTGGTGATGGGTCTGGAAGCGGTGATGATGGCTGGCTTGGTTCCCTGGACTGCCTGCAGGCTCTTCTCGCCCTGCAGCACAAACAGGACGCACTTTACTTAAGAACGTCATGGATTTTGTTAGATACTTATTTATTATCAGTGTCTGGCAACTGTATAGGCTCGGTTGGCAGTCACTTTACATGAAATGAAGCCCCACTAAACAAACAGCGATCTAAGCTACACAAACATGGGAAAAGTAGTTCACTTTGTCAGAAGATGTAGTTTTTATGTTTAATTTGATATATTTGCTGCCTACAGCTGATAAGAAACACGTAGCGAGTTAGTGGTTAGCTGCTGACAAGCTGCTAGCTGGAGGATTGTATTACATCCTTGGTTTTATTTCAGAAAGCACTGAAACCTCCAAATGTTCAGGAAAATGTAGCCTGAGTCGACCCTCAATAAAAGAGTTTCACAATTGAGAAGCAAGCAGTGCTGTTATCAACATGCTACTGAGAAATGTACTTAAACTACTGATCTGTGGCAACACCATGTCCTACACATACATATGCAAGGTCTTTATTTAAAAACATATTACATCAAAGTTATTGTATTGGATCTTTTTACCTTCCTAACCTGTTCAGGATTTTGACAACAAAGTGTGTTTTTTTCTGTCGTTTTTTAAATCCTGATGATTTTGTAACTTATCTGTGTTATTTTGCTGTCATTGTAACTTGGATTTTCCAAAATTCTCTCTCAATAAAGATCATTATTATTATTAATGTGACTTTAAAGGAAAACTGTATGTGGAAACAAAGACAAGTTCTCTTTAAATACAAAATAAGGCAACCTGAAAACTACAATGTAAATTCATCACACTACCACATTTACCACATTTTAGGGAATTAACGTCAGGGAAATTGAAGTCACCATGTGTGTAATTTGTGAACGTGTGACTGTCAGCCTCAGTGTCAGCAGCCAAAAAAAAAAAAAAAAAAGCGCTTTGCAAACAGCATTGCATGCTGCTCCTCCCACCCTTGTTCAAAAATGAAATGACTGCAGCGCAGATTGTGATCAGGCAGTTCCTGAAAAAAAACAGTGTCTGCTTCTCAGCCAAATTCCCCTGATTAAATAAAGGTCAAACTACAGAAAACATTGTGTTGAAATTCAACAGGCTGAACACTTTCAACACAAACAGAAGCATAAACGTCCTATTGAGACTCCAGGAAGTCACTAATTACAACATTAAGGAAGCAGGATATCGCTTGTTATCAAGGAGTTTTAGAGCCAGACTACCCATTTCCCTTCTTATACAAAGCTAAGCTAATTGCTACTACAGACATAAGACTCCTATCACCCTTCTCATTTAACTTTCAGCAAGAAATGAATCTGTTTCTTAACAACTAAGTCTTATCACAGTGTGAAGGACTAACCCCGGCGTTTAAAAGCGTTGTGACCACATTCTTGCCAGGCAGCCCCTGGATGGTCGCTCCTTTGCCTGTAGTTTTCTGCACCACGATTACGTTTGGCTTAGAGGTCATGGGGATGGTGGTGATCTTAGTCGTTGTGCCTGCAGCAGAGGGAAGACAATATTCTATTAAAAACTCTAAAACTGATGCAGAAAATCGTGCAGATCTGCTGCAGGACACCGCTGACTCACCAGACACGATGTTGCTGCTGATGATCTTCCCGCCCAGAGTGGCCAGAGACTTGGGCACCACTGTGATGATGCTGCCGCTGGTGGTCTTGACGTATGTAGCCCCGCCACTGGAGGCCGATATTCTGGCGCCGATGTTTGGACTAACAGTGGGTCTAGTATAGGTGGCCTGTGTAGCTGCAGACAGAAATATAGTGTTAATACTTAATAACCGGCCTAGTATCTGTTTGTAGCATCAGTGACTAAACTATGTACAAAAAAGTCAGACATTCAGCTATGTTTACATTTTCTCTGATTATATTTGATCATATAGTCATATTGAGTATTACGATAAACTTAAGACACCCCCACCTGTGGGCTGAGTGACCAGCTTAGTGGTCATGATGGCTCCGTTGCTACTGACAACCATAATGGGAGAGGAGCTGCTGCTGGACAGAGCCACCGATGAAGGTTTGGGCAGGATTTTACTCGGCTGCACCTGCTGAGTAATGATCTTCACTCCTGCACACACAACACATTTAGTCAGGACAAAAAACACACACACACTGTAGCACTGGTTTATCATCCTACAACAACTTCTTACAAACAGATGATCTGTCCTGTTGTTTATGTTTTAAAAATGCAGAGCATTTTGGTTACAATCGTATCTTACCACCACTGGAATGAATGTGTGTGAATGAATAATTGACAGTGTTAAGCGTCTTTGAGTGCCTAGAAAAGCGCTATATTCACCCGATCAATTATTATTATTATTATTATTATTATTATTAATAAGATAAAAAAAAGAGCTGTGGACTTTGCTGACCGGACTCCTGTTTGATCTGGATGGTGGGTTTGGCTCCCGGTGATGTGCTGCTGCTCTGACCCTGACCGACGCTGGTGGCTCCTAAAGGTGAACTCTGCTGCAGCTGTTTGGGTGACTGCTGTTTGGGGAACTGAGCCAGGATCTGGGTGGGTGAACCCACCAGGGTCTTCGGAGAAGGAAGTCTGGCTGAAGCCACCTTCACTCCGGCCGAAGCTGCAGCTGAAACAGTGAACAGAGAGACGGTCAGAGACGCTGATATTCTGATTCTGAAGTAACCTCCTGCAGGTATACTGCTATTTTAGCACAGCTGGCTGCAAATTTAAAAGAAAGTGTCTTTCAGATTATTTGTACTTGTCATTCAGGGTAAACCAACCATCCCTCTGTCTGCAGACGGTACAGATCTCAGGTAGTTAATGCTTAAAGTCTAACTTGAAGTCTGCTATTGAGTTATTTAATGGTTAAATTTTTCAAAATGTAACATATATTATATACAGTTTCTTACTTTGAATGCTTTTAGTAAGATTTGGTGTTAAGCTTATGTTAAAGCAAAAATCCTGAGTTTTCATATTATTATTGTTATTTTTATTATTATTATTTTTATTAACAGTTATATCATTATTACATATTACTTTCTCTGCTGCCCTCAAGTGGAAAGAAATATCTAATAATGCAGCTTTAAGGCTGCAGTAAAAGACAGAAACATGGGGAAAAAAATCTTGGTTTAAAGCTGATAATTTGTCTGTAAGATGTTTTTTTTTTGTTTTTTTTTTTAAATCTCACTGTGGAGTTGTAGTTCTTTACATGTGTTTGGCTGTTCTTAATAGTCCCAATATTTCATATTTATATATATTTTACAAATCGGTCCTTCAAGTTGCTTCTTTTTTCCCTGTTTTGGTATTTTACACTATTTTATTTTGTTTTACTTAGACTTTTATATTTTACAAAGTCTAATATATTTGTATATTGTCTGTCTGCACATATTGGACAACTTGTACAACACTTTGGTCAACTCAGGTTGTTTTGAAATGTGCTACAATGAATACATTTGACTTGATTTGATTTAAAACATAATTAAATCCAGCTTTATTTTGTCCCTCTAAACTATAGATGCTAAATGGATGAATAAATGGTTCACATGTATTACAGGTTGTTGTATGTCAGACAGATGAAAGACCTACATGGTGCAACAGTTGACATGACCACTGAGGGAGTGGAGGAGACCACTGTTGTAACGGCGATTGCGTTGGGGTTGGAGGAAGGGCTGGAGTTGGCTGGAAACACCACCGTCTGTTTCTGGGTGGGCCCGGTCAGCATGGAGGTGGAGCCCAGCTTGGCCATGGCGGCGTTGTTGTGGGAGTGAGACTTGGAGAGGATGTTGGGCACAAAATTGGAGCTTGGCGACGTTGTCACGATGATTACCTGACCAAACACAAGTCGTTCAAACTCATGAGCAGACTGCAGAGAGGTGAGGTGAGGAGGCGACGGAGAAGCGCTCACCTTCTGCGTAGTGGTGCTGGTGGTCTGGATGGTGGGCTTGGTGAAGGTGATCTTGACAGGGGACAGGTGGGGCGGCAGGGAATTGGCGATGCTCTGCATGATGTTGCTCATCTTGGGGCTGCCGCTCACCGGCACTGTGATGTTCTTGGATACCGGCGGCGACACCTTGGAGACCTCTTTCAGCATCACCGGCGATGAGCTGGAGGAGTTGGTGCGCCTTCGCTTGCGAGGCTTCTCGTCTTCGTCAGAGCAGCTAACGCCTGCGAAGGGAAATGGAGGGAAAAATGTAGGATTTTGCAGTGAACTAATGATTATTTTTAGCGTTAATTACTCTGCTGATAACTTACTCATAATAGTTCCGTTTGTAAAAGTTTCAAGAACAAGATGTCTGTAAATTTCTTGTTTTGTCCAAAAAACAGCCTAAAAAACCAAAATGAATTTACAACAAGACACGAAAACCGAGCTGAAAAGTAACTTCACTAACTGTACAAGTCATCATGTGATTTTCCAACCAAGAAAGTAATCTGTAGGGTTAAAGTTTAAAATAAAATCACAGGTGATCAGTAAACATTTCAAACCACTGATTTATAAATATTCTGTGAATTTGAAAGTGCAACAGATACAACTATAAGGTCTGTTGTGCAAGTTTTGATCACATCTTAATTATATGCAGACACAGATCTCCAAGTCTCAGTCCCTTCCTATGTTTTGTTGTCACACGCTGCTGTTTAATTCGCCTGCAAAATCAGCATCAGATGCTTGTTGGGACTGTGAAACCAAAAAGAGAGCACTGCCGTGTTTACGAAATTTAAATCCCAGACTACTGGCCAGGTCTTGATTGAGGAGAGAATTTATGAATCATTCGTTCTGTGGAAACACTGAGCATTCATACACTGCAAAAGAGTTCACTGCTGTTGACATAGCAATAATGTTTAAATCACTTAGTAACAAGAAAACAAGTCTTGTAGTGCCCCCTTTAGGCTGATCAGTAGATCTTTTAAATGTCTGAGTGGAACAGAGACCTGAGAATTGATGAATCTCAAAGATTTGGCCAAAAAAAACTAAAATTAGCCCCATAATCTACTGTCCTCTCTTATTTATAACACTACAGTATATGATATGACTGTTATTGTCCTTTTTAAGGTTAAAGAAAGCATCTAAAAATTATAGTTCATTAAAAGCGAACAGTGAAAATGTAATTATATCATTAACTGTAGTCAAGTGACAGTACAACTGGAAGGCTTTTCTCAAGAAAATATTCCACTCAGATCACATATACAAAAAACACATTCAAATCCAGCCTCTGCCCTCGAGGTAACATCACAACCACTAAAAGTGATGCAAGAGCAGAATTAACCCTCTAAATCCTAAGACTCTTTTTGTCTCTTGTCACATTACTAACTCACTTTCAGTTCAATTTTTTCTCCAATATAAAATCCTGCACCTCTATGGAAACAGCACAACTATGACTAGAAGGAGAGAGAACTCAGAAATGTCCTTTTTGAAGTAAAATAAAGTTACAATGCCATAAATCATTAATAAAGAATAAAAGAGAGATTAATTTCTTTGATTCATTATCTTACAAAACTCCAAAGTATCTGAAATCTCTGATAAATGCTGTAACTTTGGTGATTTTTGAGCAGCATATTTATAAGTATATCACACTATTCTATAGCAGTGACATTGCTGACTGAGGAAAAAATACAATAAATGAAAAAAACAGCGATCTCACTTATTTTACTGAGGTGTCCTGTACAGTCCTCTGTGCAACAACATCAAACACATTTCATATCTTGATTGTATTCTGAAAATTAATTTTTCCCGATTAGTTTTCTATGAGGCAATAATACCTCATCTCTTCTATGATAATACTTCTGTCCTTCCTGAGTGTCTTTACTCCACAACTGCTGTCACAATGCATGTATCTACAGTAAAAAGCTCCATCTCTCTCATTCAGTCCTATCCTTTAAATGTGAAGGAATAAATGAGGAAATGTTTATGATGCTTTGACATTGTCAACACTCACTTTTTACATAGACGGTGCTCCCGCTGGGCAGCACCACCACGTTGGACGAAGGGCTGGGAGGTCGAGGAGATTTCACCGTCGCGCCGATGGGGCCGCTGGTCGCCGTGGCGCTGGTGGAGGTGCAGGTGGTGCTCGTGTAGGAGTAACATACAACCACTGCATGAAGGAAATGAAACAAATCATCCGGGTCCAGAGCATCTCAACACAACCTTGACTCCCTCAAAGCGAGTCTAGCCTACCTTCTTTGTTTCCCGTTTCTGCTGGCAGCAGTAGGGAGGCATTCTGATTGGCTGTTGCACTGGCCACAGCATTGGCAGTGACTGTAAAGGCTGTCTGGGGAACCAGCCTCGGCATCAAAGGGACGAGCCGGCGTCCTTCGATGGACCATTCGGACGAGCTGTTGGGACCAGACATGCTGGAAAAGATGTGATGCATCGTTCAGTACCTCAGTCATTGTTTTTAAAGCGACAGTCACCAATTCAGTGCTACACATGTGGACAACAACCTCACATCTGGTAGAAAAGGTCTACTTAGTCTGAGCAGACAGACAGTAGCACATTTTTAGAAGCAAATCCACAAAAAGTCTAAGGCCAGTGTTAAGAGTTTCTGCATCCGCGAGGATTAAAGTGAAGTAACATTTGGCCATCAGAGAGTGTAGGTGAGGTTCTGTGTGGAACTCTACTGCCCACTGTTTTAACATTTAAGAGCCGAGTTTAAATGTCTGCAATTAAAATTACAGATATCATCATCATTCTGATAGTCAAAGCACCAGAGATAAAGCAATCTCAAATGTCATCACAACTAACAGAGTTAGCTGAAGTAATGATGGTTGCTGTGGTGGAAGACATTGTTAGAAAATCAAACAGAATGAAACAGATAATGAGCAAAGAGGTTGTGGAAAACGAGAGCTCTGTTTATTAGAAGCTAACTACAGCTGAGGATGATGGGAATATCATTAGGTTTCCAAGCTGACTTGATGATGGCGCTAGAGGAAAAAGTTAAGGATACACTAAAGTCATTGGAAATCACTGCCTTGACACCAGGAAGGTCCATATGAAATCTTATAGCTAGCTGAACCCATAGTTGTGTTTGGACTGAAGTGGACCTTCCTCCCTGAGCCTGGTTCTACTGGAGGGGTTTTCTTGTTAAAAGAGAGGCTTTCTTTCTTCATACTGTCAAATGCTGCTTAAATGAAATAATTGGGTTTGGGTAAGCTTGACCTTACTATGTGAAATGTCCTGAGATGATTTGTGTTGTGAAATTGTGCTACAAAAATAAAACTGAATCTGAAATTTGTCACAATGATCTTCATGTCTATGTTCCATGTGGTCAGAGTTCCATTATTGTTGCAGACTTGATATAATTAATTTGCAATTACAACCAAATTTCCACACAATAGCATTGCAACACTAGCTTGCAGCTGTGGAGCTCGCTGTCACAACATTGCTCTGAAACATGGCCATTTACATCATCAAATAGCTCAAAATTGCAGAAACAAACAAGGAAATAAGTGACGACTGTTCAGAGGACAATAGATACAAACACAAGTAAAGCGTTTGACGGTTACACACTTACTGATACGCAATGGTGGTGAGGCGTTCATCATTGACAGCCCTGCGCACTTCTGCACGATGGCGCTCTGTTGAGATGCTGGAAGGATGAGGGCATAGATGGATAAAAGAGAAAGACTCACTTTAAATGAAGCAAATTCTGTGTTGAGCTCTTTTTTTCATTTTTCATAAATGAGCAAATTGACAACAGTTTGCTCAGTCAATCAGATTTGGAACATGTAGGGCTCAGTTACCCAAGGATTTTAGTGAGTTCTCCCAGCAGGTCCTTCTTGTCCTTTGTCAGGTCTCCTTGGGCTCGCAGGGCACTGATGACTCCAGCATAAGCCTCCAGCTCTGGGAGACAGAAACACACATCAAACACCAGGCAGCACAAAAAAATATTTAAACATCTGAGTTTCTGCAGCCATTTAAACACAACTGAAGAACACACAAAGCCAGTTTGTATCTGTTTAAATCCACCCACTTCGTGTCAAAGACAGCTTTGACATAAAAGTGTTTTGAACACAATCTGCTCAACTTGATGCAAAAAACATGGTATACACTGTGTTTTACTCTTAGTTGATTTATAGTCTATTTTGTCTTCTTTGACCTCACCCAGTTTCCGGAGGATTCTTTTGCACTCATCCCTACCCAGGTCAAGGATGGTGGGCCATACCACTGGCATGGTACCAGTCAGGACTGGCTTCTCCAGTTGAATCATGGGCTGAGAGGAGAGAGAACAGCAATGTGAGTTGAGACCACATTTCCCATGATGTTATATGCTGATAACACCTCCAGGTGAAAAATGCCTTTAAGATACCTGATCATATCAGAAATCATGAGGTCTAGGATAGAAAAGTCAATGCATTGAATGCGTTCACTTCTTCCTGACATATGTACTCTAAATGTACAGATATCTAAAAGTTAACATAATAATGATAGGTGGAAGTTTTCTCTAACTGTAAACAAAATAAAGAATTTTAAGCTATTTGCATTTCAGAAAAGTCTCAGTGACAAGATAATAACCTATTGCATACTATTACTATTGCACAAGTTTTTTTTTTTTTAAATCTCTGAACTGTGAGACAGAGTTGAAGCAGCAAATCTACTAAATAACTCCTTTGCAACATCTGAATTACACAACAGTCACCCAAAAACTTTAATTACCGTGTCTGTTTGGTTATCAGGCTTCACAAAAAAACTCTGCAAGATGTTGAGACACTAATTATAAGGACAGTTGGTGAGTTTTGTTATAGATAAATGTCACAAAGGACATAAAAGAAAAAAGTTTAAAAACAAAGAAATTGAAAGAGGAGCTAACTAAGATACATTTAAGGTAAAAAGAGCACCTTTCTAGGAAAGTTATTACGGGATACAGCAGCTACAGATATATGCTGGTCTTCTTACTTTCTTTCTTGCTATCAGCAAATCCCATGAAAAGACTCACAATTTGTTAATATCTCTTTCAACACCTGACCCACAGATGAAACTGAATATTTGTTGGAGACTATTCACATGCAAACAGTTGGTGAAAATATGTAATATATATTTTTCTGGGGGACACTAAGTGCAAGTTGATGTACGATATCAGTTATTAAACTCCTACTTCTGTACAAAATCTCACTGTATAATAAATTTAAAACATGATGGAGGATTATTATCACAAGAGATAACATCTGAAGAAGGACTGTCACACAACAATGTGAATTTGTAAAACCACCGATGTGACACTTTAAAACCTGACTCAGACACACTACATAACTTATATCCTTAACTGCAGCCTTTGCGATTTGTTAATTGAAATGTTTTAAATTGCAACTTTGAGTTGGAATTGATGAAATATTCAGCCGTGGAGTCGCCCAGTGTGGAGACGTAGCTGACAGCTGTGCGTTTAATAGACCTGCTATGATCAATCAATTAGTTGTCATCTATAAAATTAATCGCCAGCTATCGTATGGATTTGAGTAATTCGAGAAAAAAGTATAAACTGTCTGATTCGGCTCTTTAAATTTAAATATTTTTGATTTCTTTGTTCTTTAATGCAAAAAAGCTTAATATCTTCAGGTTATGGATAAGAAAACAAAACATCTGTTATCTTAGGCTTTAGGAAATCAACATTTTTTTGTCATCTTATAAGTCACACAACTGACTAATTGAAAACACAATTGCTCAGACTATTATAATTGTTAATTGCAAGAGTATTTTTTTAATAATTTGGTTGATGGCACAGAAGAATAAGACATATGTTTGTTTTGGCAAAAAATACAAGATTTGTTAGTTATGGATAGTAAAAATAAAAAAATAAAAAAACTATCACCAGAAAGATCAAAACCTTACTATAAGATCTATCAGTTTAATGTTAGTTCATTTGATGGTTCAAATTATCGAAGAAGCCTGGCAACAGAACGAGTTATTGATCAGCCTCCTGTACTGTGTATATAAGTGCTGACTATTGTTCAGTACCGCCCATCACTGGGCCTCTGACTGAGGGAGAACAAGGCCAACAGCACACAAAAACATGACTTTAAAAAAAAAAATTGAATGCAGCTTAGAGCAACAATTCATTAGCCGAAAGTGACAGAAGGCTCCAGCATTTACAAAAGTGCAAGGGCTGTCCTGGCAGATTCCGTTATTTGAGTACAAGCTCAGGAATATCTAACTGTTTTGTTTTCTGGGTCAAATTCTGTCTGTACAACGGGAAAAGCTTGTCAAACTCTCCTCTGATCCGATGCGATGCAAAACCTCTCAGTGACTTCAAAATACATTTATAAAACGTTTTAAGTCCTCTTAGGTTCACCAACAAGCAGAGTAACATTAAATCAAAAATTTGCGAAGAGAAAACCTTTGCAAAAGATGATGTTAGCTTAGCTTAGCTAGCTGTTCCTATGAGCCGAATCTTACCATCCGTTAGCAGGACAAGTTCAAGGCCTCCGTAAATCCCAGATCCAATCAATCATGACTGATCACGAGACATTTAGCTACTCGGCCACATCGTGTAGTAATTCTGTAGAAAAAAGCGGAAGAAAAGCTAAGATCTAAACTGCTGAAATAACCCGATCTCCCCACAGAAATGCCAGTGTTTACGTTGTCTGCTAAGTAGCGGTTAGCCTGTGGATGGATGAGCTCTTCTTCGTGGGTGAAAAACTGATTCTTCTTCTTCGGTGGACGCGCGGCGCTGCCACCTACAGGCGGGTCCCTTGAAAAACTGTTGCGCTGGAGCCAACCACAGCTTTTCAGCTGGGGAAACTCAACAGTTTTCCGTTTCACAAAGGGAGGTAACTCAAACCAGAGACAGAGGGGTAACTCTAGAATGTTTCACAGAGAGAGGTAACTTAAGACCTCGGTCAGTTACCGTAGTAACAGACTCTATGAACCTAACCTGGTCGAGACCAGGGGCCTGTACTAGGAAGCAGGATTTGGGGTTAGCGAGGTAACTTCAGGTTAAATGCTGGGTTTTCGGTCCTACGAAGATGGTGCACTTCTTACCGGGGTACATCACCATGGTAACTTAAACTGTACGGCTAGCCTGCTCTTCAGCAGGTTATGTTGGAGACTGAGATCACCGGGAATAAAAACACCGCCCACTGGAAGTCAGTTCTCTCCCGTAAAACTTCAGAAGGAGCAGAAAACGAAGCAGTTCTCAACAAAATGGCTTCACCAGCATTTATAGAAGACCCGCTACCCATCGGAGCGTGAATTGTGAGGGATCACTGAGGAGTGTGAGGGTTTTTCAGGACCGGCAAAATAGCGCACCCTGACTAGGATTTCTGAGCTCCTGTCTTCCTTCATTCATTTTTTCCCCGTTGGCTACAGGCAATGTCAAAGCGATTTCATTGTTATTTCCGTACCAGTATCACCACACAACAGTAAACTGACTTTAGCATTAAAGCTTGTATTTGTAGGATATGTTAATAATGAATTATGTTTCTGTTTGTTCTGAATTTGTTCCCACTACCTTTTTGCACTGCCAGGATCGCAGCTGAAAGTAAAAAATGGCAGATATACCACAAGTATACATTAGGCAACAAATTAGTTAAAGGACTCCTCACATTGTCTTTTTGATATCTGACTGATTATCTGATACGATCAGTGATCATATTATATTTTATTATAGACTAATGAATTTATGCATTCACACAGTTGGCAGCTTTCCTACAAGCGTTCTTTTCTGGCTTTGGCCGCTGCAACGCCGCTGCTTTTTGCTCCTGTGATGTTTTTACATTATTCTTCATATTTAGTAAAGATTATATTCTGTTCCTCGGCGGCAAAGTGAGCTGCTCTGCAGCCAGACTTGTCCATAGTCGCGATTGATCAGATGCGGATAACGCCGCCCATTTTATGTGCACGCGCTCATGCTCTAATCAAACAAACCTGGGTTGACTTATCGAGTTGATAACCACCGTCGTAGGACCGGTTATCCTGAGTGCGATTGTTAGGGTTAGTCGATCCGGATCTCTAAACCATACCCTGGGTATGTTGATCTCGCTTCGTAGTACAGGCAGGGGCGGATCCAGGATATTTTCAGTGGGGGGGGGGGCACAGGGGGGTACAACAGATATTTTTGGGGGGCCACAGAAAATTGTAATAAATTAAAATATTAAAATAATTAACTAATAATTAACTAATATATATATATCATAATTAATTATAATATATAGAATTATTATATGGTTATTATTATTAACACAAATAAAACATATTTTTGTGTGAATATGCAAGTGAACTCTGAGAACCAAATCCTGGGAGCAAACTCTGTGTCGGATCAACTGATTTGTAAAAGCAAGAGGACCGAAGCGAACAAAAGCAGGAAGAGCCAAGTGACAGTGTATTCAGGTAAAATTGTTCAAGGACAAACATCAAGTTATGAGGAGATGATACTAGCCTATATGCTCTAACAACAGTGTATGTTCGTCTACAGCGTCTATTCACAAAAACAACAAAGTGAGAAGCTTAGCTCTGCTTAAATTGACCAAAAACAGCACTTTAAAGTTGACTCTGATGACAGAAACAGACTGTATAGTTGCATTAAGAAGGTAAATAATAAGTTTGATCTTGCTGTACATGTCTGCTGGTGCTGCTATCTTCTGATTCTTCTGACAAGTGATCATTGTCAGGATCCAACTCCTGGCAGTCATCTACCACTGTTGCATCTTAAGGTATAGATTGAAACAGTTAAGAGTTAATAGCTCTTTAACCAACATTATACATAATAAAAGAATTGCAATTTGTGAAATGTCTTGCCATATTGTAAACGACATAATTAAAAACAACACAGAAATCAATGCCATCAGTTTAGTCATAGAAACAATTACTTTTCAGTCATTTAATTCACCCAATTACGACAGAATAACAAATAAATTGTGTTGTTTGGTAAAATACACGTGTAACACTCACTTCATCTCTGCATTTTCACCTGGAGGGTCATGGTTGCTGCCCTGGCCCTGGATGCTGGCCTCCACAACACATGTTGATAGTCCCTGTCTGCATTCAGGCTGACCCAGGCCCTCTCCGGACTCTGAGCTGTCAGTGCTGTCAGTCTGACCTCTGCTACTGACCTCCTTTTAATGAAATTTTTTTGAATGTCTCCTCTCCATTTCATTCTCTGTGAAACACATTTATTTATGCCGCTCCTTCTCGTCTTTTCTTGGACATCAACCGACTTTCGCAAATGTCCTCTCAATCCAAACTTAATGGGAGTACCCAAAAAGCAGTACGACGTTGCGTTCAATAGCATCGTAATTTGGATTTTCTATATTGGTAATATCAATTTCAAACGATTTGGTTGATTTGTCAACCAGGAAGTAGCAAAACCCTGGCTTCATTTTCTCAGTGCAGAAACCAGCGGGTGACATCACGGCAGCTACGTCCATCTTTTATACAGTCTATGAGGCAGCAGCGAACTGAGCCTCACCTTGGATTGCGCAATCACTCACTAACTGCGCTGGCTGCCATGCAGTGACAGCGTACTGCTGTCTGTGACTTTCCATAGTTCAGCTGATGTATATAATAATGCACAGTGTTTATTTTTGTTACCAACTGTATGTGTGTAACGTGCTTCATGTGCTGAGCGATCATAAAGCAGTTGAGAAGAGATTCTTGGTGAGGCAGGCAATTCTCTGGCCTCATGGCAGGGGGCGCTCTGACCCCAGACATGCTTCTCGTGATTCTGCAGCTGCAGGGTAAGTGTCAGCAACTTTGCAGCTTACAAAAATGTAATGGATATTTTTGTCCAGAAGGAGTGGCGCATGGACTTCATTTATAAGTGGAGGTAAGATTGCAGTAGAGGAAGAAAGTAGATTTTGCAGGTATCTGTACTTTACTTGAGTATTCATTTTTCTGATGACTTTTTACTTTCACTCCCTACATTTGAACACAAATATCTGTACTTTCTACTCTTTACATTCTCAAAACTGGCTTGTTACTTGTTTCAACCTTCGCGGATGACGACATGATGCAAAAGAAGTAACAACAAACGTCTTTATCTTTACGAACAGTGTGCAATTTGTCACTGAAGCTCAACACATCCCTGCCTGCCTCAGCTGCCTGCGAGAGGCTTTGTAGCACTGCAGGACTGATTTTCAGATCCAAAAGGGCACGTCTTCATTTAAAGAACTTTGAGAACCAGCTTCTACTGAGGCTCAATAAAAGATTTTGGTAGTCTTTAAGAGATGAGTATTTCCATGTTGATTATAATGTTTAATGTTCACAATGTTGCTGAAATGGAAAACTGTCTAGTGATTTTTTTTTTCTCTGTACCAGCACTGTGCAGGTTTTTGATGAAAACAATCCTTTTTTATGGACTTAAAACTTTTGTCGTTTTGCAGAGTTATCAAAAGAGGCTAAAAATGTATTTCTACTTTTGACTTTTGTATTTCTGAACCATGTACTTTTTTGCTTTTACTTGAGTATAGGAGCCAGAGGTTGTGGTTGTAGTACTACTTGTCCCCATTAGGGGGAGCTGTATTTTACCTGGGAAGGTAAAGGGGAAGACGTCACTGATGTCGCTTGGTATTTGGCCCGGAAGGGCAAAGAGTTTTTGACCGCAGTGGCGCTACGTATGCTTATGCTGCAAATGTTTGATTGTGAAAGCCTGTGCAAGAGGACAAGAAATAAAGCACACTGAACCGGCAACTTAATGACATGAGTGGACAATCAATACTTAAAGCAGAGCAACGGCGATCAGGCGCGTCAACTTCATTCAGGGTCATCACTCTCAGTAGCTCAGCAGTAGGCTTAGCTCCTTTAATGTTGAGTAAAGGAGTTGAATCAGTACTTCTACTTTTACCAGAGTCTATTTTTACACAAATATCTCTACTTCTACTTTAGTAAAGAATGTGAGTACTTTTGCCATCTCTGGTGTCATGTCCCTGCAGCCTCAGTCCCTGCCCTGCTCTCTCTCTGGCGTCCCAGCACACAGGCAGGTGTGTCTGGTTACCAGTCTGCTGATTGGTACGTGGGGATTGGTCCGCTCCAGCTGCAACCTCCGGTTTGCTGGTATTTCAGCTCCGGCCAGACAATGTCGAACCATTCACCGGTTCTGCCACCATCACCATTCCACTCCTGCCACTGAAACCGGATTCTCCTCCACCAACCCGTCACCTGTCCGCTCTCGTCAGCTTGTCAGTCCCGACGCCACTCCACCACAACGGCTCCGTCTGTTCACCGGCACCAGCTCCGCTCACCTTCCCCTCCCTGGATTCCTTGACGTCCGCTCTTGGTCTCCGCCTGCCTCTCCACCGCAGCCGCGGCAACGCCAATCCCTCTTCGCTACCTTACCCTCCTCCCTGCTTCCCCTCACTACTCGGTCGGCTCCTGTCAGGTCTGCTTCTCTCAGTGTTTGCTAGCATCATAAACTTAGCATCGGTACTTAGCCCGTCTGTATGTAGCGCTAGCTTTTGAGACATCTTTAGTCTGCCTGTCTGTATGTTGTGTAAATCCTAGCTCTGCATTTAGTCCGCCTGTCTGTGCGTAGCGCTAGCTCAGTCGATAGCTTTTTGTCTGGTAGCCTTTTCTGTTGAGTCTTGATTATTGAGCTTCCTCGTTAGCACCTTCTGGTGTCCTCCTTTAGTTTGTTCCTCTGTTTAGTTTAGTCAAAGTTTTGGTTTCTCGGTTCCCGACTCGGTGTTACCGAACTCAGGTCCGTGTCTTTAGTTCTTTTTTTCAGCCCGACCACTAATGGGCGTAGTTTGCCCTGCCAGCCAACCTCCTTGAATTTTGTACTTATTTCCTGTGTGTACAATAAATCTTTTGTTTGAACCTGCCTGCCGTGTTATGTTGCCTCGCACTTGAGTCTTCGAACCGTCCCGTAACATCTGGATTGCAATAACGTCTTTTCTTTAAATGAAATGTGCGTGAGTAAGGTAACTGTATGCAGGGCCGTCAGAAGTGTGCCTCACCCTGAAACGGCTTTTACCCATCGTTGTCGTTTTCCCTGGACATAAACCTGTCAGAGCCATAAAGAATGAGTTCCACAGGATTGCAGGTGAATGATGTAGAGATCTGTTAAATTAATTTTAAATTATATTCTGCTAATGACATTGTGCTGCAACCTCAGACTTGAATAGTGTTTTTATATTTCATCTTAGCTGCTGCCAAGTTCGCTTCTGCCCCGCCAGATTGCACCAAAATGAAATAAATTAATAGGCTGCCATTCCAGCAGTTTCGCCTGTAATATTATTGTGATTGCAAAGGACGACATTTAAACTTACGTATTGACCCGAGCAGCAATGTTCTTCCACGCTGTCTCCCTCTGTGTTGCAGCTGCAGCAGTGTTGCACTTTTTAAAAATGCGTTCAAACTCGCTGTATGAGTGCATTAAGATTTCCAGTTCTAGTGGGTGAAAAACACAGCCCTTCGATTCCCCGTTGCCATGGTGACTCATCGAATAGGGGCTCCATTGATGCTGGCTTTTTGTAGTTGTGGTGCACGCGCTTAACTCCAGGTGAAACTACTCCAAGTTGATTAAACTAACTCAGATCTACTGTTCTGGAACTGGAAACTCAGCTTTTCCTATCTCAGAGTAGATCAACTCTAACTTCAGGATTAGACTCGGAGTATTCATATTCACTCATAAATTTCTCATGTTACAAACCTGGAAGGATTATTTAATTGATCCAGGATCCCAACTGGTAAGAGAGCTAAGGAGGTAGAACCTCATGTACGATTGAAGAAGAGACTCATAGTAACCACAGAGACTTAAAACTGACTACAAAAACAGGAAGAGATGTAAAATCCAATGAGCATGAAGAGATTTAACAGACTAAAAAATGACCACAGAGAGACTCACAACTACTACATCACATTTCCATCACAGTTACCTGTGACAACACGAGGCCAAAACTATAAAGAATGCCCACATCAAAAAACACATTTATTAATTTATTTATTTTTACAAAAGGTAATTTGTTCATTTACAGTGTATTACATTAAAATCACCTGTAATTTATCATTATTTTGGAAAAATTCATATTTTTACTTTTGAAAATTATTGTTTACAGTTTTTAAACGTTACATCATCTTGTTGCCAGATTTTTACCTTTTTGTAAACTGAATATTTTTTCAGTGTAAATTATTCTAAAGTTTCTTTATAAACAATTCAAAGGTCAGGGGGTCAGGAGAAATCTCGGAGTTGTCTGAAGATGATTAATGAGGAAAGAAGAAAATGAATTCTGGAAAATTTGACCTCTTTGGGTAAAAAAAAAAAAAAAAAGCCTTTCAAGTTCTAAAAATTGCTTTAATCCTTAATAATGCATCTTATTTATTGAAAATATGTTTCATGTGGGATGCAAGGTGGTGCAGTTGGTTAGTACTGTTGCCTCGCAGCAAGAAGGTCGCCGGTACGGGTCTGGGTGGGGGCACCGGGATCTTTCTGCGTGGAGTTTGCCCCGTGCAGCGTGGGTTCTCTCCGTGTTCTCCGTCTTCCTCCCACAAGCCCAAAAACATGTTGAGATTAATTGGTGATTCTAAATTGTCCGTAGGTGTGAATGTGAGTGTGCTTGGTTGTCTGTCTCTAAGTGTAGC
Source organism: Stegastes partitus (assembly GCF_000690725.1). Taxonomy (NCBI): domain Eukaryota; kingdom Metazoa; phylum Chordata; class Actinopteri; family Pomacentridae; genus Stegastes; species Stegastes partitus. The sequence continues at coordinate 29,530 of NW_007578004.1, read as the reverse complement.
CCTGTGATAAACGGCGACCTGTCCAGGGTGTCCCCTGCCTTCACCCTAAGTCAGCTGGGATAGACTCCAGCGACCCTAGTGAAGATTAAGCGGTGTATAGCTAATGGATGGATGGATGTTTCATGTGAGATCTTTTTATCTAAAAAGTCTCATAAATGAGGGAGGAATGTGGTGGAGAAAGCAAATGCAAGTGTTGTAAATTAACTTATTTAGCTGCTTTCTGTAGTACGGTAACAGGTGAAACAGACAAAAGCTGCAGTGAAGTGGAAGCTGGTGGGCTTTCTTGCAAAATCTGCACAAATGTGTCTTTTTATCGCTTTCAGTATGTGTTAACACATAAGTATAATCAGATTAGTTACATTTAGCACGTCTGTGTTGGCCCAGCTGCACATAAACATGAGATAGAGCGACGTAAAACTGCTTCATCATGATAAGTTAGGAAACTCCGAGGAGCTCCTGAATGCACCGGCATGGAAGGTGGGTTTTTCGCCTCTTTTTCTTTTTTTTTTTTTTTTTCTCTCTCTTTGCGTTTTTGGGGAGGGGGCAGCGAGCATTTCCTTTTTCCCCCCATTTGCATCACACAGCGGAGCGGCGATCCGCTGTTTGCACGTTAGTTTGCGTTAAACCGAGCTGACCTGCCGGAGGATGCTGCAGGATCGGATCGGCGCAGAGGACATCCGCGGAAATTACCAGTAAAAGTTTGGACAAGAGTTTGGAGCCGAAGTTTGACGGACTTTCTCACTCGGGGCATCGGAAAACAGGCTCATCGTGGACGTGTTTGCCTAGGAAAAATGAGCTTTTTTTTTCTTTCTCTCTTCTACTTGAACTTGGAGGTAATCTGAGAAAGTGAGGAGACTTTTTACTGGCGGCTCTTCAAGGTTTTCCAGATGTCTCCCCTGATGCAGATAACCGCTGCGTTTTGAAATACATTCACATCCAAAGAAGAAAAAAAAACAAACAAAACAGCACACTTCTGGATTTACAGGCAACGTCGCTCTGCTGGGATTTTTCTCTAAACCCTCGTTTCTGTATTTATGCAGGATGTAATGATCGCTTTTATGGGCATGGGCGGAAACCGAGGAGACAGATAAAGAAGCTGTTTTAACCACAAAAAAGACAATATGATGAAAATGTTATTCCGCTGAAGTCCTCGGAAACTCACAAGGGAAGATCCAATGAGTGGCACACAGTCAACGCTCACTGACAGGTGAGATAAATGCTTCTTTTCCCTTTTTTATTCGCTATTTGCAGACAAAACTAACCACATCATGCCGAACTCCGTTTGAAAACCATTCATTTTAAGATGATCTGACATGTCTTAAAGTATACCCAACTAGCACAACATCATCTTCTAAATTCTGCGATTCAGTTTTGCCTGTGGTTAATTCGGCATTAAAATGTTTCACTAAAAAGCCCCCCAGCTTCCACAAAGTAGCATTAGTTGTTTGTATTGGTTGATACGCCAACCAAACTCTCCTCATGCCGCACTCTGGTTTTAACCGCTTCCTTGAATTTGGTACTTTTAAATGTGCTTGATCTACTGTTTGTACGCCGAATTTAGTACATGACTATGGTAAACTCCGAGGCCTGTTTAGTGATTGCACAAGTTTTAAATTTAAATAAAAAAAAAAAAAAAAAAGTAGAACAAGTTCTAATTCTGCGTCAATCTGCAGATTTCTCAATGAAGTTCGTGCTCCCTTATCAAACCTGAATCGCGCCAGGGTTTTTCCCCATTTGCTGAAGAATACGGTTGGCCTACATGAACCAGCAGGGTGCATCTTCCAGGAATGACTGTGGCCCCTAACAGAGCAGAGTTTCCTGAACATTTTTGTGTTCATTAACTCCATGTCAGGATGCAGAAGTACACATGTCCCACCTTTGAAAACTGTTTGACCCAGAAGTAATAATTCAGTGAAACAGCCCAACATGTTGCAGGAGACTCCTTGAAATGAGCAGCTATGAGGGGCCACTGGACTGTGGATAACTCCAAATGTTCCACTAACGTCACAAGGCTTCATCACAGCAATGTTTAAAGTCACAATAACCTTGAATGTCAACATGATTTTGATTAAGCGATCATAAAACTTGTCTCGTATAAAGAGAAGTAACCTTTATTTTGTGATAAAGTCTTGCAGCTGCGGAGTTTGTTGGCATCAAGCTGAGACATTTTGTGCAGCCCTCCCCTTCTGTCAGAGCCATATGAGGTGAATTGTTACAGAAACAGTAAAGGTTGACTTTGTGACTCAGATTCCATCCCACCTAAGTCACTTGTATATTTTTGCACTCACCAATCAGGAGTTTCCTTTGAGGAAGAACTGAAATAATGGCACACATGACTGCCTCGGAAAGTCAAACAAAGTCATTTGATTCTTGACCTTCAGCCTGCAGACAGGACCGAGCTGCTGCTTTTTTACAACAACGGGCCTCTTCTGTGTTTCAGATTCCACATAAACATCATGTACAGTTTTAAACCTGAACAGACTCTGCAAGTAAAGGTTTGATCTAAAATGGATTTCACACACGATAACATCTGCAGTTCGAGTTTTCCATGAGCTCTGGAGAAACCGGTGAAGTTACATAATTATGATTTCTACATTTGGATGGAGTGTCTCATAAGGAGAACTCTTTAAAAAAGGAAACTATCACCATTTGAAGGAGTAATGAAATGCAAGTTGTATGAGCAGTTAAATTAAGGATTCGGTGTCATGATTAGCATAGCTTAGCATAAAGACTGGTAGTGGGGGGAATCAGCTAGCATGGCTCAGGCCAGAGTTAAAAATTCACAAGCAAATCCTCATTCAGCTTTGTTTTTTTGTTGTTGATTTGTTGATGAACCAGCACAAATTTTTCAAAATACAATTTATCACTAAAAGCAATGGTAAATACTTTAAATATTCACAGAAACATGTAAGAGCTATTAAAACAAACCAAAAAAAAAAAAAAAAACAGATAAAAGGGAAAAAAGAAGAAAAAGTAGTAATGTCAGTTACACTGGGGACACTTTTTGAAGAGGACCATTTTTATCTCTATTACTTTTTCAAAGCAGAATTTTTAAAATAATTTTCGAGGTTAGCTTGCGCCAAGAAATATTACCTAACAATGGCTCTCAGAAAGGTTTGTTTACACAATAAGAAAGCTTGTAATGCAGTTAAAAAAAGCAGAAACAAATGTAGATTTTCCACACAGTCCTGCGCTGTGGATGGAACAGAGAGCTCAGCTGCTTTCACAAGAAACCGCTTCTGTTAAAACTACACTTTAAAGCCAAATAGCTAGAAAAAGTGAAACTGTTCTCACATACTGACGTTTCAACGTTGTCCTTCAATTGAGTCATGGTTGGTTCAAACTGACTCGTGAACTCTTGTGTTTCTCTAACATTAAACACTATGTAAAAGTGAAATGACAACACAGTTCACCGTACCATCCAAAGGTTGGTTTATTATCTTTAGTCTCGTGTTTTGTCATATTTTGTGGCAGTGATGGTTGGATATTGTTTTCTCTGACAGAAACATTCTGCGGCTTGATGTGATATTAGAACTGTTTGTTTGACATGTTGTTGTAGTTGTGGATGTGATGCAGATGGATGAGAGTTATTTGTGTGGCAGTCGTTTTGTGTTCTATGAGTGTTGTCGACTCTGTAGTAGCCAGCTGTGTTTATTATGGGCTGTTATTATCCTCGTTCACCTCATAATGATCTGTTTTGCCTTCGACTGTTGGAAAAACTTCAGGATGAACAATAATTCATTAACTCACACGGCATTAGGCTGCGAGTCGGTCGTGTGGGTGGCCAGATAAAAACGTTTGTTTTGGTCTCTGTTTGAGCAAAATGGTACCAAACCTGGCAAACTCACTGTCAGAAATTGTAGATTTTACATTAGGGAGACACATGTTTGGTTTTTCAGTTGAATATTGAGCTTTAGAAATGTTGTTATCTTTATTTTCACATGTACATCATCGCATTAACGAATTAATTACATATTTTGTAATCTTGCACATTCTTAGGTGAGTAATTTGCACATTTCTACACACTGTAAATATTTCTATTGCTTTCATTTTTATATTACCTTAGATTTGCTACACTGACTGTTTATTGACTGACTGTTTTTCCTTTATGCAGCTATTTACACTGAATCCACCACACTCCAGAAGGAGATATTGTATTTTTAAACTCACCTGCAGTTACTAGTTCCTTTAAAGCAGAAAGTAATTTTAAATATCTGTCAGAACATAATGATGATATAAAATACAACAACTTGCTATGAAATGTATATAATATACTATACAAAATGAGTCAAATCAGCTCTACATTAGTCAGCTACAGTATTTAAATTTTACTCGCATGTTAGCATGTTATAAATAATAATCCCCTTGTGTCATATATAAAAATAATAAATACTGTTATTTTATACTTAAAACACCTTTGATGATAATGTTTACATACTTTTATTTAAGTAACATTCAGAATGTAGGGTTCTTACTTGTAACTGATAGTTTTTAAATTTCTGTGTTGCTACTTTTACTTAAGTAAACATCTGAGTCTTTCTTCCATCACAGGCTGTATTACTTTGTCCTTTGTTTGCATTATTTCATAAAACAAACACATTTAAGACAATAAATGTGACACTGATCACGTCTTTTGTCACTTCATTCCTCATTACTGACACCTTGCTGACCTTTAACAGCAGAAATAACAGTTTAATATACTGTACATGTAGGATATTGTCTTGTATCTGCTGTTTGTGCATTTGTGTTTTCATTGATAAACATTTTAATTAACTTGCTTTACTTGCAAATTGGTTGATTTTGGATATGATGGCTGCCATGTGATCTCTCTCACAAAAACCTCTGATGTGCATCCCTCCTGTAAGTGTGACGCTGCTTCAGTTTCATTAAATAAACAACACACTTATCTGTGGATTTTGAGGGTTTTACCGAAGCCTGAATCACAAAAACGAGGTGTTGTTGCCTGGCAACATTTGTGCCAACTCAAGTCGTGGTTAGGTCACATCTTGGACATCATTCAAGTGTTTCTCAGTGAGAAGAATTCAGTTTGAGCAGCCTGTGAGGTTTCTGCTAACCTCTGTGATATTTTACTGTCCAGATGAGTGTTCTCCTGCCTGACCTGACATCCTCTCTGCTGAAGAACTTTGGCTCCGTCTTGTTGGGCTCATAGAGCACAGTTTAGACTGCCAGGCCTATAAAGGAAGAGTAGGGTTTATTACAGTTTGGTTGTTATTTAAACAGAAACATGACTGGAAATAGGTCCAGTGTGGCAAGAAACTAAGACGAACTGGTTACTTTCATTTATTTGAAAGAGAAAACAAAAGCAAACAATGAAATTATGGCACAAACTGCTTGTTGTAAACATCGTTCACAGTTAATAGACTGGTTTCCTCTTTCAAACTCAATCTACCGGCTGTACAGCAGTTGTGTGTGCTCGTAGTTTCTCTGTGCAATGAGGCGTTATCTCTTTGTTTCATCTCAGATTGCTTTAGATGATCTGAGTTTCTTTGCAGCGTGTCGGTTCGATCATATGACTGCTTGTTTTTTGATCCCTGGACATGTATTGCTAGTGATGACCTGCAGTTTAAGATCTCAGAAGTTACTTTGGTGACTTCATGGTTGTCCAGTTTTGTGCAGCAATTTTCATGATTTGCAGAAACAAAAACCTATGAAGTTAAACTTTTGTAATGAGGAGTTCACAAGCTTTATTTGTGCAACACCACCAAGAAGAGACTTTAAACAGTGCTGTTTTTCCCATTTATTCTACAAATACTGAGGTATCTGTGCCTGTTGTTTCAGCACAAATGTGACACATTCTGCCTACAATTCAAATTTTATTTTTCTTAAAGAATGCATGTAGCATTTATGCAAGACTACCTCTTTCTCTCTCTGATATATCTCTTTAGAGGGGGTCACACAAACAGTGGATTTACTAGGATCACACAAAATGATACTTTTTTTCCCTGATGGTTATCTATCGAGAAGACACAGTCGAAGCCTTAGTCATTAAGAGTTCTGAATTAAATATAGACCTATACATGACTCATTGTAAACAGGGGTTAAAGTAGGCTGAGATGATCCAGAAACCTCCGATTATCAAGTAAATAAATCTGAGCAGTTTCAAGCAAGTCCATTTTTCACGTGCTGCAGCCGCAGCTCCTTCCAGCAGATTCCATTGAGATATTCACTCAACGAACTTGCTCAGCACACGTCCTTTTTCCGTTTTCTTCCCTTCTGTGGGTTCACGCTTTCTGCCAAAGTGTTGTTCCGCGCTGCAGTCTGGTCGTTGGCAATAATGCACCTGCAAGGTTCATGTGTGCAGAACAGGGCTCCAGATTAACTTTTTATGTAAGTTGCACTGGTGAGCCTAAACCTTTTCCCTGCATAAATAATGCATTGCAGGTGTTAGCTTTTTTGGCGATTACTGCACACATTGGTAATTTCACATTATGTAACCGATTTCTGACTCGTCGCTGCTTCAGTTTGCTGCTACCTGGTGGTGAAAATGCTGCAGATTCTTGAAGACATTGTGCTTTTTAGCATTTTAATTAAGAATGTCGATACTCTGACAGCAAAAGCTCTGTTCCCAGTCATGCTTTGGCTGCGCTCTCTGCATTCTAGGCAGTGCATAATGTTGGAGGTTTTATCACATCTCAGTTTTTGTCAGGATTTAGTTGCAGTGGTGGATGGTGCAACGTGACCGACGTGCATGCAGAGAGTCTTGCAGTTTAGAGGGGGAGAGGTTCAGATGCTACAGTTGTCCCAGAAATGCCTCACATGCATCGGCAGAGGTTACACTTCATCATTTTCCCTAAACGTCTCACCAGTAGAGGCTCCTAGGTGGCTGTACACGATGAACCCTCTAGTTTCCACTCAGTTACTGCACCACGACTCGGACCTTGCATTCATTTATTGACACTGTTCATTTTATTTACTCCCCATCGCTCTTGTCACCTCCGATCTGCTCTGTGTAAACAATTCACCTGGAAGTCCCTGAGTTCTTATAATGTGACTTTCGATCGCATCTGAATCAAACGTGGCTTTCTGGTCGCCCTGATGAGTGTGGAATTTTTGGTTTTTGCCCCAAAATAAATGAGACATGTAGAACAAGGTGAGCTTGATAAAACACCAGAATTTTAAACTTACTTTAGGTTATTTTATCCGATGAAAGTGTACACTACACAGGATTAGTTCAATGAGCATAGTAAAGTTGTAAATCCAACTATTCTTTCTGTTTTTGTAGTTTCTTGCTCTGATAAATGATGGAATTTTGGCAGTTTTGTTTTTGAAGAAAACATACCTTTCAAACCTGCTGGTGGATTTTGGGATTCAGAGGTTTGCTAGTGAGGATGGATACATTTAAGTGATTGTTGACATCCACATCAACACCACCTCTGTGACACTACTAGAGTTACAGTTTGGGAACTGATAGTATGATGAGCAGTGGAAACCAAATACATGCAAACACATGCAAATGTGTCCACTGTGTTCCTGCAGAGTTTAGGATGCAGTCAGGATATAATGACGAGCTTTTCAGATGACATTAAGTCATTCTCAACAGATTAGACGTGGTCAGATGATGTATTGTATATTTTCTCAGAGCACATTTCAGTGAGACAAGAGTTTCTCTCATTTGCCCTTGACAGTTTAAATATGACTAAAGCTGCGAGATTCTTAATTTCGTTTGTTTTGGCACAAATTATGCTTCGATCTGGGCAGTATGATAATCCTGAATGTCTGCTCACTGCAGCCCTTTTGCTCTTTGTTACACAGTTTTGCTGATCTGTGTGTTTTCCCGCCCACCGACCTCCCACCTCTCCACCCTCGACCCGGTCAGGAGGTAGTGACATCACTGTGAAACAATGTCCAGTGGGCTTTAGGTTCTTTCCTGACAGACACCGTCACTGGTTACACATCAGGGCAAGATGGCTCCCGACCATACAGAGTCCACTGCATGTACAGTACAAGTGCTTACTCATGAGGGAAACTGTATAATCTGTGACACTGCAGACTGTGTGAAGCACCTTAACATGTCATTGTCATTTGGAGTCCTAGAGGTTTGTGGTATCCATCAAACATGTCAGGTTTTGGGACTCAACATTAATTTAAAGATGATTCTTGTTCTGCAGCCCTCATTGAGCTTCTTGATTAGATCATTTCTGGGAGTTCACAGGCTTGTATTGAATTTGGATGTTTACAATTGGAGCAAGTGAAAATGTGCAGTGATTTATTAGTGGAGCAGACACGATGAACCAGCAGAGTTATTGTTCACTTGTAAGTCTGGTGAGTTAATCTGGATAAGGATTATTTTCTGTGTATTCAAAGTCATATATCTGTGTCATATGCCATGGATGTCCAAATCAGTAATAGGAGGATTCTGGTTTATTTCAGCCTGGTGTGTTTCTCATTAATGTGGTCATTGCAGCTCCATGGATCTTGTTAATGTTGCACTCTTCATCACTGTTATTGAAATTTGGGGAAATGAGGAGTCGCACAAAACGGCTTAGTGGAGCAGTTAGCATGAGCTTCGTGCAGCTTTCCAATAACATTTGTTTTTGAGTCTCAACTGAAAGTAACTGCAAAAAATAAAAAATAAAAATGACAGTAAAAGCAAAGGTCTGCAAAATAACATTTTTTTTAATGATTTAAAAACCTTTTAAAATGTGTCATTTTATTGTCACTTTGCAAATGAAACAAATACAAATTATATTTTTTTTATTTTTAACAATATATGGTTATTTTACAGGTTTCACCTGTTTCATTATATTACAGATAATGACTGTTAAATCACACAAAAAAGTATTAATTTAAAGAAGAAAAATGTAAATAATGGCCACATCAAAGATCTGTAATTTTATAAATAGTATTTTTTTTTCCCTTTTACAACATTTTTCAGTTTTCACTGTATTTAAATAAGCAAAAACAATTTTAGCTATTTTTGCTGTTGTTTGAAAGGAAAAATACTTATAGGAAGGACTGAAAACTGGTGAATAATTTTGCAATCTTTTATTTTACAGATTTTCCCTGTTTTGTTCAACTGCAGATATTATTTTGCAAAAATGCTTTTAAAAAGTATCAATTTACATGTTGGTAAATAAATGCTGTCATTGCTGCTACAATTTTTAAACTTTTTTTTTTTTTGGTTTAGTTTTGTTTTCTAGCACGTTTGCTGCCAGATTTTCACTTTTTTGAAATGTACTTGTTTTTATTTATTTTTTTTATTTCATAAAAAATATGTATTTATTTTATTTTTATTTTGCAATTTTATATATTCTTCTTCTTCTTCTTCTTATATTTATATTTTATTTTGTTTTATTTTTTAAAGCTCTGAGTTGAGTCCTGTCCAGAACTGTTATTTAATCTTACACCTGCTGGACTTCTGATCATTGCTGCCTGCTCCTAAAGGTCCATTCTATGTCTTTTCTGTATTTTGTCTTATTCTTGCAGTGTGGAAAGTTGTATACACAAACCGTTTTTTTCTGGTTTGGTAGGACCTCTCCAGTATGAACACACACATAGTGGAAAGTTATCCAGCCTTAAACTTGTCCGCAAACCAGCATGAAAGAACAAACGGGTGTTTAGATCAGCTGGCAGGTGTACTGGGGTCCATTTCACGAAGCAGGTTCAACAAACTCTGAGTCTAATCCTGAACTTTGAGTTGCTCCACTCTGAGATAGGAAACTCTGAGTTTCCGGTTCCAGAACAGTGGATTTGAGTTAGTTTAATCAGCTCAGAGTAGTTTCACCTGGAGTTAAGCGCGCGCACCACAACTACAAAAAGCCAGCGTCAATGGAGCCCCGATTTGACGAGTCACCATGGCAACAGGGAAGTGGAGGGCTGCGTTTTTCACCCCACTAGAACTGGAAATCTTAATGCGCTCATACGGCGACTTTGAACGCGTTAACTCCAGGTAAAACTACTCGGACTTAATTAAACTAACTCAACTTCGCTGTTCCAGAGCCGGAAAGTCAGAGTTTCCTATCTCAGAGTGGAGCAACTCAAAGTTCAGGATTAGACTCAGAGTTTGTTGAACCTGCTTCGTGAAGCGGATCCCTGGTCGGGAGCAGGTTATATAGGAGCCAAAACACACTGGATAGTATTCTGAATTATAATTTTACATTCATGATCTTATGAAGATCCCAGAGTATTTCAGATTGTTCATACAGATTGAGTCAGGAAAATGTTTGTTAACTCAGATGTAATTTGCTTATTTAGTTTTGCAGTTTCTTTAAGACACTGGCAGATTTCTTTATGTGCTTATGTCAGCGTTTGTTTTTCCGGGTCAGTGCAACGGAAGGAAAAGGCAGAGACGGAGGCGATGCAGTTTCGTACCATAGCTGTAAGCTTATGTTCGGCAGTGTCAGCCAACCTTAGTAGTTCATCTGTTGTTTACGTTGATCACTCCTGTAAAAGATCGCCCTGTGGAATCCAAATAAATTTTCATTTGACGTCTTTTTACATCGGAGTACTGTGGAGTTCTTCACGGCTAACAACTTAGCCGCTTCAGCACGCGTGACACAACAACGTCTCGCCAGCCATCGGCCCTCACAGGTTATGTTCACAGTTTCAGATTTGCTAGAAAGAGCATCTCCCTTTAACCAAATTGTTTCCTGACCATTATTTATGAGCGATGCAGTAATAACTGTAAGTTGATTTGTAGTATTCACATTTGTTTGGGTCATTTCAAATAAACTTGAGAATTTTGAAATATAACCTAATATTTAATGTATTGACCTTTGATATAGGTGGATTTCAAAGAGAAAAGAATTTAAAATAATTTTCTTACAGGAACTGAGAGTTGTCATTGGACTTACAGAAAACCAGATACGCAATCAGTTAAAGTTGGGCAAAGATTATTTAATATTTTTGTACAGCCTGCTGCTTTCACAATAAATGCGGAGCTCTTCTATATTTGGACTTTTAGCTTCATTCTTCTTGCTGAACTTCCTGTTCTCCGGCTCTCTGGAGCTAAGTCCTTTGCAGTTGTCATCCCAGAGGAATTGTCTGGTATTTTTGGCATCTGAGGCCCAAGTGAATTGTTGTTTTTTTTGTTGTTGTTGTTTTTTGTTTTTTTCCTACTTTGATAACTGCTCAGCAAGAAAGTGAAGAAAAGTCTGAGCAGCGGACATGCATCGCAGCTGAGTGACACAAAGACGATGTGAAGTAATGATTCTCCTTCATCAGATAGTCAACCTTTCACACAAATGTGAAAACTTTGTTCCCTCAATGCAAGAACGACATAAAACTGCATCAGGTTTAACTTAAGGTGCAGGGACAACATAGCGTCTGTTCTTAAAATGCATCTTCCCACCTGTTGTAAAAGATTACTGAAGATGACACACTCAATGAAGAGGCTGCCCTGTGACTAAATTAGTGTTGCCTTGTTGTGCTGCATCAGGTTTGGTCAAGTTATGCTTGAGTTTTAGTAGAGGTTCAATAACTTCAGTGATTTCTGACTTGCTGTTATGAGGCTGTTATTTACGGATTATATTTAGCAGAAACAAAAACACACATGAAACTTGAATTTCTAAATTCTCTTTAGTCCAGAGTTCAGTTTGGACTCAGTTGATTATTCTGATTTCCAGTTCCCTAGTATCTGTAGCAGTTGCGTGAATAAGTGCATGCAAAATCTCCATCGGTGGCACCACCTGCAGGTGATGCAGGACTCATTACCTTTGTTCACCAAGAACATAGACAAAAATGACAAAGTGTCATCAGGGTGAAGTTGTTGTTTGTCAGTGAAAAAGAGCTGAAATACACTTGTTTTGTGCAAACGCAGTATTTTTTTCAAATCGAAGTTCTCAGTGTTGGTCTGATTTTTAAAAACTCAGACTACCAGATTCATAAACAGTTTCTCCCTTAAAGCCATTACAGCTTTCCATCAACATAAAAAATGACCAGTTGTGGTCCATCCCACACAATAACACTATGACACTCTCACTATACTGATATTACATTATTTTATATTTATTATAGATTTTAGACTACAGCCTTTACTCCTCATGTAAATAACCACTGAGACTTGAGCAATAGCTACTCTGGCACTTCACTGCACAGCTACCTCCTTTTATGATTTCTTGGTGCATTTAATGTTTAAAAAAAAAATATATATATATATATACACTACCGGTCAAAAGTTTTAGAACACCCTAATTTTTCCAGTTATTTATTGCAATTCAAGTTGTGCAAGTCCAATGAATAGCTTGAAATGGTACAAAGGTAAGCACTGAACAGCCAGAGGTTTTAAAAAAAAGGTTTGGTTACACAAAACCGAAAATAATGTATATTTCAGAATTATACAAAAAGGCCTTTTCCAGGAAACACAAAGTGGGTTAACAATTTAAAGCTGTTCTGCAGCAATGAAGGTTGAAAAAGCCTTAAAAGCTGGTGCTACTAATTCCTACAGGTGTTCCAACTTTTCTTGATTACATACAACCCCCTCTGTCTGCATAAAAGCAGTCCTGGAACACACTGTAGTACCAGACCCTCATGAGCATCAGCTGAACAGTATTGTACTGCAGAAAGTAGTGTGTTGCTACGAAAATGGCAAGAAAAAGGCAATTAACAATGGAAGAGAGACAGACCATCATAACACTTAAAGATGGAGGTCTTTCCTACAGGGAAATTGCAAAGAAAGTCAAGGTGTCAGTGAGAACAGTTTTCTTCACCATCAAAGGGCACTCACACTGGGGGAAACTCTGACAGGAAGCGGTCTGGCAGACCCAAAGCCGCAACTGAATCAGAACACGTTTCTGAGCGTTAACAGCTTGCGTGATAGGCGGCTCACAGGACAACAGCTTCAAGCACAGCTTAATAGTGGTCGTAGTAAGGAAGTCTCAGTTTCAACTGTGAAGAGAAGACTTCGAGCTGCAGGTTTGACAGGACGAGTTGCAGCAAGAAAGCCACTGCTGAGACGTCAGAATAAGACAAAGAGGCTCTCCTGGGCCATGAAACACTGCCATTGGACTACTGAAGACTGGAAGAAGGTATTATGGACTGATGACTCAAAATTTCAAATCTTCGCTTCATCACACAGGATCTTTGTATGTCGTCAAATAGGCGAGAGGACGGTTCCACAGTGTGTGACATCAACTGTCAAACATGGAGGAGGGAGTGTGATGGTCTGGGGCTGTTTTGCTGGATCCAGGGTCCGTGACTTGTACAGAGTGAGAGGTACTCTGAACCAAAACGGCTACCACAGCATTCTGCAGCACCATGCAATACCCTCTGGTATGCACCTAGTTGGTCAGAGGTTCATCCTACAGCAAGATAATGACCCAAAACACAAGTCCAAGCTATGCTAAAACTACCTCAGGAAAAAGAACAAGATGGTCAGCTTGAAAACATGGAGTGGTCAGCACAGTCTCCAGACTTAAAGTCCATTGAGCTGGTTTGGGATGAACTACACAGAAGAGTGAAAACCAAGCAGTCTACAAGTGCCACACATTTATGGGAACTTCTACAACAGACTTGGAAAGGACTTTCTGAACAATATTTGATTTCTATTGTAGAAAGAACGCCACGAGTGTGTTCAGTTGTTATATCTGTCAAAGGTGGCTACTTTGATGATTCAAAAGTTTGGAATATATTTGGTCTATAAATTGATTCCATGATTTATTTTTCAACTCAAATTGCTTGTTTGTTCTATGCTTTCATTTCAGAATGCAATGACACAATAAACTGAATAATTTTCAGTAAAAAACTGGAAAAAGTGTGGTGTTCTAAAACTTTTGACCGGTAGTGTATATATATATATATATATATATATATATGTGTGTGTGTGTGTGTGTTTTAGCATTGTAATGTATGCATTTTTCGCTGTAATGTACCAAGCAGGAGCAGGACTCCATATCTCGTTTTATCCTGAATATAATGACTAATGTCAAAATTGACTAACTATTTTCTTTGAAGAGCACTTTATTTTGGGGGATTTCTTCATTACTTCTTTCTTCATTGTATGTTTTTGTTGCAAAAACATGGTGATTATTTTAATGCACCAACTATTTACAATATATTCTAGTACATCCATAAACCTTTGTGTTCTGGAGTTAATTCTGCTGTCAGTTCTTATGGAGGAACAATAATTTGTGTTTTCAGGTGTCACAAGATTTTTTGCTTGATCGCCTGGACCAAACTTCAAATCAATGGCGCATATCTCAAGCTGAAAGCTGAATTCCTGCCTCTTATCTTGCTCTTGTGTTTCTTTAGCTGCCACCCACTGAGCAGGATGCTGTTTGTTCTTGTCTTATCAGCTACTAATGTCCAACTACAGCAAGGTGCTTCCCTAGGTGGGCCTTCAAATCTCAAGGTTACCCCTGTAATACTCTCATATTTAACATACCTTCACCCATTTTTGTCTATAATTGAATCTGCATGTTTAGTTTAGTTTATCATCCAGATACAATTTGCCTGAATCTCATGTCCCCACGTTTAGTTTCTCCACCGTAAGGATACTTCAGACAGGGTTGTTCACTCTGGGAGCTCAGCTGAAGTTTCCTCAGTCTTCTGTCTTCCCTCAAAGACACCTCCTTCCTCCTCCTCCTTCCTATCTCCCTCCTCTGGTTCTTTCCCAGCCTTCTCCCACATTCAGGAAACTGAAGCCGAGCCAAAAGCCCCAGTTGCTGTTTCCGGGAATCTGTCCCACAAAGCCACAGCATAGTAAGTTGGCTCTGACGTGAGAGCCATTGTTAAAAGCCCAGGGCCCCCATTGTCTGAGGGAGGAACAGCAGCACAAACAAAACCCCCTCTTGTGGAACGAGTGGGAGGAGCTGCAGGGGGGACGAGGAGAGAGAACCTCTGCTATTAATATATGAACTCCCACCTACCACTCCTGCTCCCAAAGGGACCGACCAGTTAAACAAATACCAAGACGGAGGAAGTGCAGGAGGCTTGTAGATGTGATTCTATTGGGCAATTTATCCAAAAACTTGAACATCAACAACTCTGACGTTCCACCTATGGATTCAAGGATTCAAGGCATTTGTAGGTCACAAACACAGTTTTACATGGTATAACGTGCAGTGTATACCTGTTCCACACCGAAAGAATATTAAGATGAATAAAAATAAAGAATAAAACACACACTATATATATAGACAGACAGACAGACAATAAATCAAATTTTCAAACAATGCAAAAGGAGATGGAATAAAGAAAATAATAATATATACATGTATATATACAAACAAAGTGCACACAACTGCAGATTAATGCATTTTAAAGAATCAGTAGCCAAGTTTTGGATTTTTATGCAAATTTTGAAGAATAAGAAAGGGTTAATAGAAATAGAAATGGCGAAATGGAAATAAAAAAAAAAACTTGATTATGCAAAAAAGCTGCTTGACGTGATGACTCATGGGAAATGGAAGCATTTTTTTTAAAACTACGTTCCAACATAGCGAACATTCAAATTGCATGACTAATCAGTAGTTTCCGTTTTTTGTTGTTGTGTGCTTTTCTAGACATTAGGAAATATGGGCGGCTGTGGCTCAGGTGGTAG
This sequence comes from Stegastes partitus, assembly GCF_000690725.1. NCBI lineage: Eukaryota > Metazoa > Chordata > Actinopteri > Pomacentridae > Stegastes > Stegastes partitus. The sequence continues at coordinate 14,031 of NW_007578004.1, read as the reverse complement.
AGAAGGTTGTCCTCTCATCACAAGGTTGGTGGTTCGAGCCCCTGTCCTTGGGCAAGACACTGAACCTGAAGTTGCTCCCGATGGCAACCAGCACCTTGCATGGCAGCTCTGCCGCCATTGGTGTATGAATGTGATCTACTCTCAGATGTACATCGCTTTGGATAAAAGCATCTGCTAAATGAAATTGTAAATTGTAAATATCCAATACCAGCTGACATAAAAGAATAATTACAATTACAATTTCTGAAGATTTTACTCCATCGTTCCTCATAGTTGGACAAAATTTAGTTTGTTTCTTCTTCTTCAAGGTTTTTGGGCAGTTGGTAAACAGCTAGTTTTGTTTCTGGTGTTTACTACTACTTACTTACTACTAGCGCCACCTTCTGATGACATTACACCAAAAAAAGCATTAGAAAGGCATTTCAAAAAAGTTAATGGGAAAAAAAAAGTTCTTACATTGGCTTGAAAAGGTGTTTGACTTGTTAAAAAAGATTTAATGGGAGATGGAAACAGTTTTTCCAAACAAGTCATTTACTCACATGACTAATCAGTTGTTTCCGTTTCTTTCGTTGTCTTCGTCTCTGAACATTGAGAAGTATGTCCGATATCAGCTGACAAAGAATAATTACAACTTGCCTGATTGAAAACAATTCCTGGAAACGTTTCTTTATTTTTCCCCGTAGTTGGAGACAAAATTTAGTTACTTTGTCTTCTATGTGTTTTTTGCAAATGGCTGGTTTTGTTCTCAGCTTCTTCTACTCTGTTTTATTGCAGTTATGTGTAACGTAGCCTATATATAACGCCACCTTTTGACAAAACAAGTCTATAGTTTTTTCGTTTCAAAGCAATGTCAAATCAAGCCAGCTTAATTTGCATTTTCTTTTGTTTAATTATTTTGCAACATTTCAAGAGTTTGCTTATGGAAACATGGCTGGTGTCATCTTCCAGCTCATTGAATGATGGCATCTAGACTCAACATTACAACTACCAGATCAAGTGTGACTTTTTTGTTGCACTGACGTCAAGATGAAGAGTTTCTTGGGTTTTTGTGTTTTTTACTGACAAGTAACTTTAGTTTCACTCAGATTCTGCTTTGAAACATGTCACAAGTACAATTCTTCAGGTTTCTGATCACCTGAACAGGTACGTCTTGCATTAAACACATCACTTACATTCAGTTTTTCTCATCAAGACTTTGAGGCCCCATAGATCTGTTGAATCTAATTCTTTTTTCATGATACGTTTGCAGAGCAGATTTTTTGAGGTTGAAGGCATGAAGGGAATTTCTTCCAATTTTGGCTCAGACTTTTATTTTAAATTGGTGTTCACAGCTCACTGTGACCTCACTGAGCATGTTTTTGACCATAACTCAAGACTTTGTGCATTAATTATGACAAAATTCCACATAAATGACTAATGGGGTAAAGTGATGAATATTATATCCAAAAATTCAAAGGTTATCTTTACTTTGATATTATAATGTTCTTCACAACACTATTTTTGGCCTTTATTCAACAGTGCAGCTAGCAGGCTGAGAGATTGTAACCATTTTTCACTTTTGGTTGGACACTGATGTGGAGACTCTCGTCTTTAATGTCTGTTTGTTCAAGTCCCTCAGAGTCTTTATCACATATATTATGTGAGTCTGGACAGACATGGATGTAAACTGCAATTTAACTGGTTGGTAGAACTGCTAAATGGTAATTCTAGTTAATAGCGAGCTTGAGTTTCACTCATCTTCTGCTCTGCATCAGTTCATAAAACCATTATTCAGATTTATAATCACCTGCAGAGGCTTGTCATCTACTCCTCATTATTCTTATAGACGTCTTATAGTGTGTGCTACTCTGTGCATGAAAATATGTATTTTTGATGTTGTTAAACATTAAACTCTTTTTTTGCCTACTTTTTTTTACCAAAAATTTGAGATCTAACAAATCTATCGAATCAAATTTCTTTCCTCATGCAACATTTGCAAAGTTAATTTTTGAAGAAATATTTTGACATCCGCACATTTCTGTACACTCTTCTTAGCAGTCTTGTTCGTCTTCCCTGACTTTACAAGCATATGGGTACATTTTAAAGCATCTGTGGACATGTGAGACATCAGCAGAAATATTTATCATGAGACACAAACAAACCAAGGACCCACTAATTGAACTTCTCAAGTTGTTGTAGGACAACAAAAAAGTGTTTGTTTCCATAGACTCACTTCATTCTTTCACCTGATAACATTTATGTATATATACTTGTCTCATGCTCATATTATTTAGTTATGTGTGGATGAGTGACCTGTGATGCTGCAGAACAATTTATAGATGTTTGCAGACGGGGAGGAAGATAAAAATTTAGATGCACTTGGCCGCACAAGACATCCATCTGGTCAGGCTAATGTTAAGCTCAGAGTTATGCTGTGGATTCTGATAAAAAACATTAATTGTGTTGTGCCTCAATCCGTCCTATTATAGTGTTATAAATTGACCCGTCAGATCAGAAGCAGTACTGGCTTTTTAAGGAATGTTGATTTCAGAAAGAAAACTAAACTTTAATACATTAATCATTTTTTATACAAGTAAGCAAAAGATTTCTCTTCTATCTTCTTGCTACGAACATTGCAGCATACAACATTTTTATTAGTTGAAAGTAAGCTAAACTAGGGTTTAATTTTTTTTTTGTACTTTTGTTTGATTCTCACTTGCCTGCGTGTTTCTGCAGAACCCCCAGCATTCTCAACAAGGACCCGACAGACAAGAAACCGAAGAATGAGAAATCCTCCGTCTCCTTCAAACATGACTTTGATCCAACAGGTAACAGATTCAATTCAGCTTTAAAAATTAGGTTTAATTGTTGCTTTAATTTGCTGTAGCATTTTCATTTTTCAAACCCTGTGTAAAGATTTCTTTGTAGATGCCAAGAACAATTGATCTAATGAATGAATGATGACGGATCAATAACTGTTTTCTTTACTCATTTGGAGTTTATAGTGTATTTTATAGTCATTTCAACTTGCACAGCAACACAATGCATTCAGAATGACTGCTTTGCATTGTTTTAAAGAAAAAAACAAGCTGAGGCATTAAATGAGATTAAATTTAAAACTGAAGCAGTTTGTCGAGTATATCAATCAAGTTTAGAGCAAGAGTGTAACCATTTTTTTCTTTTTCTAAATACCTGTAGGTTTTGGACTATTAGTAAAACAATACTAAACAAAACAGTTCACAAGTAATCTTAGGCTAGAAAAAGCTGCAATCTTAAATTACAATTTGCGATGAATTTTCAATTTGATTCAACATTTTTTAAATGAATGTGCAAATAAAGACTGTTTTATGTCAAAGTGAAAGCAGCTTTCCACAAAGTAATCTTGGTTTCTTATTAGGAAATGAAAGGAATATGACCCAGGGTTAGCGCTGCCTCAAACAGGATGTCCTCAAAACTGAGTGACTGTATGAGAGAGAGACTAGTGATGGAGGCCACAAGACTGCTATGACTCCCACTGAAAATCTAGTCAAAATAACAAAATTAAATTTACTATGGTTCAGTGTTGAAAAGCAATCAAAGGAGAAAGCTTCCAAGGGGGGTACATACTTTTCATAGGCACTGTAATCTCAACTACAGCTATCTTTCTAAGGTTTTTCTGTCTATACATTTAATTTAAACTTTACAAACTGAACTGTGCCTTAGTCTTCACCACAGAGGCTGGTCGGGGAGCAAACAGAGATGGTTTCGGCAGAAACAAGTTGTTAAGGTGGTTGCCCGGGCTGCATAGTTGACATTAATCCTTCCTGCCCTTTTGTTCACCCTGGAGTCTTGAGGCTCCTCATTGAGTCCAGAAGACAACCAATTATCCACTCAGATCATTCTTTGAAGTGGGAGAAGGAAAACGGAAAACCAGACAGGCAGATTGCGATCGCCAAACTTCCTCAGTGGCTGCAGGAAGAACATCCGTGGCTGACGTTTTCTGGATGTTCCAGATGTTCTTTGCAGATTTCAGGGTGATGGTCAAGTTGATTTGGATGAATATTAAAGACTCAGCCAAGTTTACAAATGGATCACAAGGATTTGTCTGATTAAAATGAGCACTATTCGTCAGCGGCACAAGGTTTACTGTCATTCTATTCAATATCTACTGAATATCTTCTATTGCATCACCAGATAAAAGAACAGAACACATGCAGGGCTACTGGACTTAAATATCATGCTTCATGCACTCCACAACATCCATTATTGATGCTGAATATTTGCTGTGAATAAAAACTTTACATCAATTACATTTATCTGACTCTAGTGTTGACAGTCTTTGTGTTTTGAATGGACTTTTTATGCAAATGTAGTTGAAGGTATTAAATATAGATGTTCGTGACACCATACAAATATACATTTTTTATTTTTACACTGGCACATTGTTATTGCACACAACATTTGTCTAATAGTTGAACTGGAGCGAAATCCAGCATTTAGTTTCTTTGTTTTAGCATAGACAGAGGTCAAGATTTTCCAGTAACAATGGAGATGCAGGAATATATGTTTTCAGTTTGTTTCATTGTTGCCTCAGTTTATTTTTTTTAAAAGTCCCTGAGAATAAAGTTTATTAATTAAACTGTTTGCTCTTGTGTCATATCCGAGTGCTGACACAGTTACAGCAGTAAACTGTAATATTTCCCACTTGACTAGAGAGTCAATCTTGTATTATTTTCTATCTTGCAAGCAAAAGCATGCACAGGAGTAAACAGAAGTTTCCATAGACTTGTAAAAAAACATATGTATATCATAGCAGTCTTGAGTTTTCAGTCACTCCCATAACTTCTAATTTTTTATGATGGAATTCTTGAAACCCATGGGTCTTTGTCACAAAAATAAACTAAAATACATTTTGTTCTTTTAAAGATTTCTTAAAGGACATATGACAAAATCTGCTATGTCAAAAATACACATACAGAAATGCTAATATTTGGTTGAACGTCCTTTGGCTATTTTTACCTCAACTAGGCACTTTTAGTAGCAGTCTACAAACTTCTGATTGTACTTTTGATCCTCCTCTTGACAGAATTGGTACAGGAAAACTAAATTTGTGACGTTTGAGACTTGTTTCTTCAGCACAGTCCACAGGTTCTTTATGGAGTCAAGACTTTGGGGGAGACCGGTCAAAGCTCTTAATTCTGCGCAAATTTCGTCATCTTCTTAGCATGTGTAATGTGTGTTTGGGGTCATTGTCTTGTTGGAAACACCCAACTGAATCTAAGACCAACATTCTGGCTGATGATTTTAGGTTTTCCTGAAGAAGGTGGAGGTAATCCTCCTTTTTCATTACTCCATTTGCTTTGTGTAAACCACTAGTTCCCCTCGCACCAAAACAGCCCCAGAGCATAATACTGGCACCCCCATTCTTCCCAGTAGGTTTGGTGTTCTTGGGGTTAAAGGCTTCATCTTTTCTCCTCCGAACATATTTCTTGCAGTTGTTGCCAGAAAGTTGCATTTTTGTTTTCCTGTAATAAATCTATGAAAGAACCAAAATGCATTTGAAAGAATGGGGGGAAAAAAACAACAACAACAAAAAAAAAAACGTGTTTTCGGTGATTTCATAATAGAAAATTCAGTTCAGTTATAGGAGTCATTGGAAAGTCAAAGCTTCTCTGAGGTACATGGTCTTTACAAGTGTATGGAAACTTTTGTTCATGACTATATACATTTGTATGTAAACAAGAATGTGAGACTTTATCTTAAATCAGAGGGATAAAAACTGTCATTAATATATTTTTTGACAAGAAGAAGTCAGACTGGTGCACATTTTCAACACATTTTAGGCCTCACTGCTCACCTCACCTGTGTGTGACTGTCGCTGGACCTTTGCATTTTGGTGCCCATGTTGACAGTTTAGAGCAGCCACAAGAGCCAAAGACGAGCTCTGAGGGAGGCAGAGGAAAAAGATTACTCAGTGGTCAGTCCAGTTCTCACCAAAAAGAGCAGGCTGCTATTTAAGAAACTTTCTGTTTCTGTCGCATGATTTGTCATTTCCTGTGTGGAGACTTTTTCCCACAGACTTCTGCACTAGACCAAGTGCAAAAGAATGAGGCTAAACCATCATATATTAGTTTCTTCATAATCTCCTTTGTCTTGCAAAGCAAACACAATATCCAATATTAGCAGTTATGTGAGATCTTTTTCTGTTTGAAACAAAAACACAAACGTCGAATTATGAAGTTGGATCATGTGCGGTTTTCTTTTAGGTTGTGTTGTTGCCCTTGGTTGCGTGAAATGTAATGAAATGTGTGTGTGTGTGCGTGTTGGCAAATGACAGGTCTGGTGCAGCGCTGTGTGATAATCCAGAGGGATGAAAATGGCTTTGGGCTGACAGTAAGTGGAGACAACCCTGTGTTTGTGCAGCTGGTCAAAGAAGGTAAGGCTCACACAGACACACACAAGCACAACACACAACCACAACACACTATGTAAAAGCAACTGACTCTCTTCTGTCTGTTGTGTTACAGATGGAGCAGCGATGCGAGCTGGTGTCCAGACAGGAGACAGAATCATTAAGGTCTGCCTCGTTTGATTCCTTCTTAATCCCAACATCAGCAAGTACACATTTCTGAAAGTGAATTAAAGGACAAAACAGATCAGATTAATCTTAATTTTTACCTTTTGTGTTGTTTTAAATCTGCTTGATTATCTCCGATTTGCCTGACTTTTTATTTTCATCTTAAACTGGATATTTTTAGAGATGTTTTTGAAACTTAAGCTTGATATATCAGTTTTATCCCACGATAGTCTGCTGGTTAAAACATGGCAATTTTTAGTCACAATGAGCTAAAAATTTCTAGATCTATGTCTCTTTTTAAATCGGGTTGTTTCATCTCCTCATCATTTTTAGAACAATTTCTGCCTTACCGTCTTCGATTTGAGTGACATTTTTAATTTTTTTTACGTAAAATATAGATATTTGTGAAGATGTTTGTAAGAGTTTTAGCTTGTTATATCAAATGCTTTCTGAGATAACATTCTCTAAAAACGCCTGTCAACCCACTTTCAGCACATTTTTTGCACACTGAAATTTGAGGATGTTAATAAAAAGATAAGTAAAATGTTCGCTTAGTAAAGAATCTGTGCTATGTCACTGACATGTGCAATATTGTTATTTTCCACATTCATAGGATTTTTTCTATGCATTATCTGAATATCCACACATGAAAGAATCCGTACTTATGTATATTTCTTTTTATTTTCTACTGATGTTTCCTACATGTTTGTTGCAATGACACTGGAAATCACTCTGTTGTGGGATTCATAAAGGCTTATTTGATCTTATCTTATTGCATGCAATGTTATGATATTATCAGAAAGGTATGGGTGGACCAGGTTTCTGTCACTGTCCAACCAACATGTCAGAGCATAAATCCTTTTTTGCTTATATTTTATATTTTTCTTGTTTAAAAAAAAAAAAACCTATGAAAAGAGAAAAATCAATTTGGGATTGATTTTACTAATAAATGCTATTAAAATATCCTTATTTTGAGCCACTTCATTCACTTCATTCTCATTTTAAAACTACACTTTTAAACACATCTCTGAGCCATGTTGCTTTCATTAGTATGAATACATCCACATGTAGTTTATTAGAGCTTTTTGCAAGTACTTGGTCTTTACTAGTGCAACAAATCTGCTAAAAATACTCAAAAACAAATTCAGATTGTTAAAAAGAAAAAAAAAATACATTCTAGCAAATCATTTTAATAATATATATGTTATCTAGTAACAATTGGTTCAGGGATGAGAGGTAGACAGATGCTCTGATAGTTTTGGTGTTTTCATGGGATTTGTTTACAGAAACATAAATATTAAACTTTGCTTTGTGGTGTTGCTGTCTTCTGACAGGTTAACGGGACCTTAGTTACACATTCAAACCACATAGAGGTGGTGAAGTTGATCAAATGTAAGTTCTTCTGCACTTCTGATTACATTTTTAGTATCACATGTGAGTTTCAGTGATTTTGACAGTGTGCTAGAAATATAATGTGAGAAAAAAACCTGATCAAGCCTTATAGTGGTGACTAATTATTCTGTTTTCTTTTTGAGCTACAAAAGCTAAAATCCACATTTGACCAAACAGAGACTGTATTAACCTCCCCAGCTGATAATGATTGGCTGAATCAATCGCCAATTAAACAAATGCTTCCTCCCACATCCCGCAGAAAAGATTTATTGAGATTTAGGCTTAACAGAGAAGTTTGGGGTTTTTCCCAGTGAGTCATACATAATCAGTTATGACACAAGACAAGACATATGTCACAGCGTAATAAATCAGCGCAGTGGTATTGTTTTGTAAAGCAAAGTAAGCTGCTGATGGTTCCTTTAATGTTCCATTAATGTGGTCCGGCAGTTCTTGTCCTCTGAGCTGCTTTTAATGGTTTTTGCATTCTCCTTTCCTCTCATTCCTTTCCCATGACTCCTCTTTGGCAGCCGGCTCCTATGTGGCCCTCACGGTGCTGGGGAGGCCTCCAGGGCTTCCTCAGATCCCGCTGGAGGGAGAGAAGGAAGGGAACGAGGGAAGAGGGGAGGTCAGCTCCTCCCTCTCAGCACCCCATGTACCTGCACTGTCAGGTGGGGAGCAGAGCTGCTCTTTGACCGGACAGGATCCACTCACCACATCTCTGTGTGATGGGGTAAGACGACAATAATATGTAATACTTGTCAGCAGTGTGAACTTCAATGCTGCTGGTGGGTTTAGAAGGCATGTTATGTTGTTTTTTTTTAAATGCCAAAATTACACAATTTCTCATGGACACAAACTGTAAAAACAGAAATAATCATCAAACTTTTAACTTTTTGATGGTCCTTAAACTAAAAATGTACAACTTTTGGTTCCACCTGGAAAATTAAATAAATCTAAGCTTTAAATCATCGTTAAAATCACTTTATTCTATGTCTTTTAATTTTATGCTTTATTTAAAAATGAGCCAAAATTATAGCTTTTCCTCTAACCCTATTCTGTAAAAGACAAAAAATATATAGTTGTAGGTGCAACTGAAAACTGATCAGTGACTCAGCTATGACAAAAAAAGTCATCAGACAAAAATTCACTGACCTGTCAGCTGATCTGCAGGCTGTGTATGGAAGTAAGAATGGACTCAAAGAAAAATGTACGTAGCAAAATGTTTAAAGTATGCAGAGTCACCCTTTTTCCCCCCAATTTTTGTAAACTAAATTAACTTTTTTTTTTTTTTTTAAATATATGATTCAAGGCATAATAACTTTACTGAACTGCACAAAAGACATTTTTGAGATGTATTTTTTCTAGTCATGGTCATTCTGTTTCCATTGAGGTGCAGGACTTTATATTGCAGTGAAAAATGAGCCCACAGTGAGTAAAAGTGTGCCAGGAGCAAAGAAAAGCCCAGAATTCAACTGCTTGGTGTACAGAATGTTACATGAGCATTTTAACAAGCAGCATTTAACTCATAAAACATGTTGAAGCCACGTGCAGATTAATACCAAACTTGAATTTCTAATTAGATTTGATGCAACATTAGCTTCAATGAAAGTTACATGTGAGAAACAGATGCTCAGCACCACATTTTGTTTGCAAATTCTATAAACTCAAATTCTGTCATCTTTCTTTGACTCTGGACTGGTGGTATAAAGTTGTGAGGTTTTCAGCGTGCACTTCAGAATGCATAATGACGGAGCAATATTGCAGATATTTTGAGCTGTGACTGCAGGTTGCAAACTGGGAAATGTTGGAATAATTCTTTCAACATTTTCATTCTCCAGAGGAAGCAGAAGTCTGGAGTTTTGCTTTGACTAATAAAAATGTTGTGACATACTTTGTGAAACTCTGGACTCTGAGATTCACGGCTTTGTCACTTTTGAAACTGGTGGTTTGTGCACCTTCATTTGGAGCCAGCAAATTATCAAAGTGGCTCAGATGCAAAAAAAAAAAAAAAAAAAAAAAAAAAGCAGAGCCTCTGCTGCTGGAGGAAAATTGGCTTCATGCCTGCCAGTAAAATGTAGCCCAATACGGTCACTGTAAAGGCATCTTGCCTTATAGAAGGACTGCAGGAGTATTATATGGACCTTGATAAATAAACCAGCGGCTTTAATGCCACGTATACTGAGTCAACATCCAATAAAGTCATTTTAAGAGCAGCTTCTTAAGCTTCTTTACAATCTGGACGGACAACCCAGCACAAATTGTCCACAGAAGCTTATTAGCTTACTATGACGGTGAAAATAAGGCTGTCTGGCAAAGTTGGCAAGTAAGTATCCTCCTTCTGAGAAATGTGGTTTGTTTGTTTATGTAAAAATGATATTGCCAAGCCAGTTTAGCATCCAGTAGAGACGTGTCTCTTGTTTTGAAATGATAATAGTGGAGCTGCTTGTTCAGGTTAGTGTGTGCGTTACTGTGGAGTCTGCTGCATCTCAGCGCTGAATCAACACTTTTAATGCTCTGACATAATGTTATTTTTAACCGCGATAAGGTTTGTGATAGGCTTATCTGGCTGGTACAAACCATGCAGCTCATTATTTTTAATTAGCTCCGTCGTTTCAGTCCATTTCAGCCAGTTTTTACCAGAACTGCTGCAGTAGCGTCACCAGTGTGACTTCTCTGAGACGCTCAGTGTGTCACACTTGTTCGGTGGTGATTTTTAGAGACCTAAAACAAAACCCTGGCATGCTGGGATGTTTAGATAATCCAAAACTGGATTGTTTGCTTGAATTGTTTGTCTTGAAAAGAATGCTGGATGAGCTGTTTAATCAGTATTTTCCAGCGAAGGAGGAAGTACTCAGATCTTGTACTTGTGTGAAAGACAAGAGGACAGATAAGTGCCGTAAAGCAGAAGTAGCAGCACAATATTTGATTCTCAATTGTAGTGGAGTAGAAATACAAAGCAGCTGAAATGGAAATATTCAAGTGAAATACAGCTACCTTGAAATTGTGCTTAAGTTTAGTACTTGACGACATTGTGAAAAGAAAAATCGTTAAAACAAACTGTGACATTCTAGCAGCAAAAGCGCCAGAAAAATACATAAATGGTGGAATACTGTCACATTCTAAAGCTGTAAAAAAAAAAAAAAAAAAAGATCTTTGCTGCCAGAAAATTTAATGAAATAAATAAATAATGGTACATTCAAAATTTTAAAAGAAAGTTTACATTTTTTTAATATATATTTTTTACTAAAAACAACAGTTGATATTGGTTTATTAATGATGTTTCTGACAGATTTAAATACAGCAAAATAGCAGCAACCAAACATTTTGTCAACAGTGTAAAAGAACAAATCATTTGTAATTTGTAAAAAAAAAAAAAAAAAAATTCAATTTTTGATGTTGATTTTTTTTAAAGTTTTGAACTTTTTTTTTAACAGTTAATGTTTTTAATTTATTTTTTAAAAATTTGCCTTATTTTATCACTATTTTCTTTCCATTGTTAGTGCCCGGCCACAACACTGTGTAGGACCCTATTGCAATGCAAGGAATTCTTATTCTTCTCCTGACAAAACAAATGCATTTTTGATGACCCAAATTTGCACACACATCAGGACTGGCGAAAAATTTGATATTTTATGGGATTTGTAAATGTATGTCTCAAAATGGCTCCATAGTGCCCCCTACGAACTACTACGAGCAGAGCGTTTCAGCTACATCTACGAAATTTTGTAGGCATGTGTAGCAGCGCACTAAAAAGTCTGTGCACGCCATGCCGTCAACCCAACAGGAAGTCTGCCATTTTGATTTGTTTGTGAGATTTTCGCTTATTTTTCATCACATTCAAGAACTATCTTGAAAGGACTTTTTGACAGCTTTGGAATGCTCAAAAACTCACTAAAATTGGCATACAAGTCACTATCGGCTCAGCGACAGACAATGTGTGCCTGTTTGACAAAATGGCTCTATAGCGCCCCCTACAACAATTTATCTATTAGCTCCTGCAGTACATTTAACCCACATCTATAAAATTTGGTAGGCATATGTAACACATCAGGACGCACAAAAAGCCTCTTGAACCCAACCGTGAACTCAACAGGAAGTCCGCCATTTTGAAATAACTGTTAAAATTTTTGTGATTTTTGCCATTTTCAAAATCTATCTCCTTCAAGGGGTTAACTCCTACACGCCTCAAATTTGACCAGCACATACAACAGGGCTTGGTGATTAAAAGTTATGGAAACGCTCCGCAAAAGTCTAAGGGCATGGCAATGGCGGCCCTCTGAATTGTGATGATTCGCCATCAAAAAGGAAACGTGTCTAATGCCCATGTACATGCTCCAATCTGCCTCAAACTTTACATACTTGATCACAGTCCTGCCCTGATGAAACCTATATGCCAATATCCATTCACACTTATAGTGTCACCTGCTGGCAATAGGAAAGAACACGTTTTACACTTTTATGTGCTGTTATTAACAGGTTGACGATATTAACCTCAAATGTGGTGACATGAGCCTTTAGATGTTCATGATGACTCATGCAACAAATTGTGAGTTTTTATCAAACGGTGGGTCCGTGGCGGCAAGTGCTGTCTCCTTGCCCTCTGCATGCTGCACTCTGCCTCAGTCAGAATCACAATCAGAATCCTTTTATTGTCATTATGCATATGCTTCTGTACACACAACGAAATTGCAGTTAGAAATCCCAGCTTTAACCAAAACAAGAACAATAGCATAAAAGTAGACTTTTAATCAAAGTAAACACAAGTACAGTCAAATATAAATATAAACGTTCTAAAAAGGTGTAAGCACAGTGCAGGGTCCCGGCTATGTAAGGTAGTAAGGTAGTGGGTCACCTGTGTGTGTGTGTGTGTGTGTGTGTGTGTGTGTGTGTGTGTGTGTGTGTGTGTGTGTCTGGAAGAGCCCTGGGAATGTCTGTCAGGAGGGGGAAGATAGCTGTCACAGCTCTCAGGTGGAAACTGTCCTTAGTCTTTTTGTTCTAGCCCCTCAAACTTTCCATGTTGGATCAGAGTCCTGCCCTGATGACATTCTCATGCCATTATGCATTCACACTCACATTGCCACCTTCTGGAAATGGGAAAGGACACGTTTTACACTTGTATCTGCTATTATTAGCCCGTTGACCATATTTACTTCAAATGTGGTTAGGGTTGCGGTTAGGTGATTGTCATTTTACCCGGAGCACATTTCTCCCACAACCCTGACGTGCACCGCAGCTTGACGTGTAACACGTCCAACATGCATGGAAGTGCGAGGGCCCGTCCAATGCTGCTTGCAGCTTTAATTTTATTTGTTGTTGATTACAAGTATTGACTTTGGTATTAGTTTCATTATCTTTGTGCTTTTTATGAGTATGGCGAAGATCTTTTGTATCATGTGGTAGCCGACAGAACCAATCAGTTATTGGGTCACTCCTTTCTTTATCATAGTTGTGCTCATGACACAATAATAACACCGATTTTAATAAAAACGCCACGTGATTCGTATCATATGCAGAGCTGATGATGTGATCCAGCTGATGACCTGCATCCAGTTAATTAGGGAGGGTTCCATCGTAGCAGTGCTGATTCATAGCATGATTCATTGGAACGGCAGCATGAGATCATCGTCTGTCATGTTAACTTTTCATCAAAGGAGAGTGGAACATTAATTAAAATGATTGTTACATTAGTTTAAAGCTTTAAACGTTACTAGAACCAAGTTACCATTGTTAGAACCTAACTAACGTTGGGGGAACGTTCCCTGCTAGCTGGGGTCTTAGTTCCTTTTTAAGCTCATTTGAGCATTAATTAAAATGATTGTTGTCTTAAAATGTACTTTAAACATTACGTAAAGTTTTAAACGTTACTAGAATCACGCTACCATTGTTCAAACCTAGCTAACGTTGGGGAAACGTTCCCTGCTAGCTGGGGTCTTAGTTCCTTTTTAACCTCACTAGAACATTAATTAAAATGATTGTTGTTTTAAAATGTACTTTTAACATTAGTTTAAAGCTTTAAACATTACTAGAACCAAGCCAACATTGTTCAAACCTAGCAAACGTTGGGGAAACGTTCCCTGCTAGCTAGGGTCTTAGTTCCTTTTTAA
>NW_007578003.1:531890-574371 GCF_000690725.1 Stegastes partitus | reverse complement strand
ACATTCAGGACACTTGTCCGACTATATACTACATCCTGACAGGTTTTCAGGACATTCTGAAAGTAGAAATAATTTTGGTAATCCTAACTGACCTAAAACAGGAGAGGTTTAGTCTGATTTAATGTCAGACTTTTTTTTTTTAATGGTTTTATGTCTTTTTATACACTGTGTGTAAACTTCTGGTTTCAACTGTATGTGTGGCTTTTATAGTCTATTATTTATAATGGATTCTAGAGTAGTTTTATAGAATAATAGAAAAAAAAAATCCCTTCAGCATGAATGAGGATGCAAAAAAAACTCCTCACGACTTTTAAGAGAAACTGTTTTGCGCTCAGTGAAACTAAAACATTCCCACACATCATAAATTTGTAAATATTTATCAGTTTATTACAGTTAAAAAGATGTATGTACATACAGAACATCACCAAACATGGTCATTTTCACTCATTTGCAAAGTAGCACTCTGCAACTAGTTGGTTTCAGGATAACTGTCTTACAATGGGGCGGCTTTGATTAAGTTTGTCATTTACAACCAAGCACATAAATCTGTGTATTTTTCCTCTTTCTCCATTTGCCAAATAATGCTTAGTAAAGGCATATATTCATTTAAAAAAAACAAAAACAAAACAAAAAAAAACAAAACGGAGGGTGCTTAGTAAAACAAAACTGTTGCTGAATTGCTGGTCCAAATCCAAGTTCCTGCTGCCAACACACGGCTTAACACAGGTAGAAACACCTCAGACTGGATCTTGGTCACTGTGGTTAGCAATGAAGACTCACATAGAGGTAGTCATGTCTGCATCTGCTCGTCCAGTCAAGAGACAACTGACCCAAAAACTTTATCCAAGGACCCCCGATCCCTTTACTGACAATAAAGAAAGAAATAAAGAAAAACATGATTATCTGTCTCTGTTGATGAACTCAAACGGTCATAAAGGTTTTGCTTGGTGCGCATAAGGCAGTCAAGTAAATGTATGGAGATACTATAGAGGGCTGTGCGAGTGGGTGGGATTTGGATGCAGTGGGAAAGAGCGGGCAACTTCACATTAAAGGGCCATTCCGCAAAAACTGACTTGAGTTTAGTTACAGAAAGTGGACATTTATGAAGTTATGTGCTCTCATGATGAATCTGGATATATATATGTTTGTTTGTTTTTTAAATGTCAGACTAGCAAAGTCATTTTTCCCCCCCTAATGTTGCATTTGTGACCCAAATCTGCAATGCCATGTGAGGATAACATATAAAAAAATAAACTCTTTCTAGTGAAAAAGCTTAATAACAAATGCAAGTCAGTGTTGGCGGAATTTCCCTTTAATGCCAAAGACAAGCGAGACGTAAGCTAATGCACATCCACTTGGTAGCATAATGGCATTATCTTCCATTGCACTCTTTTATCTTCTTGTAAAACTCTCATCATCACATTACAGATTTTTGTAATACTGAGTCTACCGTAACGTCAGATTACTGTACAGAGTAAAAGGAAAAAATAAGACAGAAGAAACTAGACCCAAATTTACATCGTAACGACCAGTTGCTTGTCATCAAGTACAGTCAGTGGCCATAGACACAAGGAATAGCCAAACGAACACATAAAAAAGACCATTAAGGCTGCTTGTCAATGTAGATTAAGTAGGAGAAGCATTGCCACACAATGCTTCGACACCCTTTGCAATATACAAAAAGGGAGCATTTGCAGGTACACCAAATAGCCACTAAATCGAAGTCTTCTATGCAAAAAACGCCCGATTCTGACCCAGACAAATCATGTCAAATATGTGTTCAACATGCTTGTTTCCTGTACAAAATAACCAGGCAAGAGAATGACAAGTTGTATGATCCAGGAAGGAGGGAAAAAAAAAAAAAAAGCAAAAATGACTTTGATTCCGCGATGCTCTCCATGGCCTAAAATCACAGACGATAGAAAAATAAACACAAATACTCCAATTATTTTGGATGCCCCAGTACGCGATACATCGTCATCACTTTGATCCGGCGACAGCTCCACACCTCCAACTGAACCAGTCGGTGGTGTCCATCTCCCCCCTACCCTCCCCCACCCCCCTATCATCAGCACGTTAAAACTACATTCCACGATCTGATAAATGCTCTCAGCCCAGTTCAGTTTCCGCCTCACCTCCCATCATCCTCCCGTGTCTTCATACACTGGCATTCTCACCCTTTGCAAAAAAAAAAATAAAAAAATGGCACATGAAAAAAGTAAGAACAGAGAGACTGAATGTAAAAATGGGTCACAGCACTCACGCTGCATACCTAATGCACATCTCACTTTTTGAGTACTCGAAGGCATTTTTCACACAATTGTTTACAGCTAAAAGTAAATACACAAAAACAAAAACAAAAAAAAGAAACTTCCAAAGCTTTTATATAAAACCCAGGAATGCAATGCCTCCGGTGTGTTGTTGAGCGTGAACACAGAAAGCCCTTTTTACAATTTTTTTTGTCTTTTTCCGACAGTCTTGTACTGTAACTGCGTTAAGCTCAAATATGCACCTTGTTGTGTTGTCTCATCGTTGTTGTCCAAACGATTTGATCTGTGTGAAAACCACCGGGCCTGACGCTAAAATCGAAAAGGTCAGTGGATTTGTCCCTCGTCAGGTTTTCGAGTGAAGTCTGTATCAGTGTTGGGAAGTGGATCGCTTCCCGCCTCCTTGCCCCCCCCCCCGCCCCCCTACCCGGCTCCCCTCCGTCTTGAACAGCATATGTTTAAGTCCATGAAAAGCAGCAACAGGTTCTGCTGGTAAATTAGAAGCAGCGTTTCATTGTTTTTTCTTTGTCCCCCCAAAAAAACCCCAAACCCGAGGTGAGCTGTGGCGCTCTCGTCGCTCAGGCCTCCGGTGGAAGAAGGCCGGACCACAGCCCACTTAAAAAACACACCAAGCTGCTGCAAAGAAAGTAGACCCACACATTTCAATACAAAAACAGAATCGTGATTGAATATAGAATCGGGATGCAAAACATTTTCAAAAAGAAGAAGGAAAAATAAAAAATAAAATAAAAAGTTTGGTTTTGATTACCTTTTGTTGGGATTTTTAATGTACAGTCACTTGAAATAATACTAACTGAATACACATCTCATCATTTAGAAAAAAAAAAAACACTCAAATGTAAATTGATTTCAAATAAACAACGCTCATCTGAACTGCAATAAGCCACTTTGTTTGCAATCAAGAGAGCAGGATATGGGAATTTTTTTTTAAATGTCTCATACCCACAGAGACCCTTTTACAGTTCAAGCTCCTTTTAAGATTGACAGGATAAAAGTTACTCGTTTATTCTGAGCCCGCAAAAAACTCAACATTTATATTTAATTGATACAAATTTACATGATAAACCGTTCAAAAATAAAATACTTATGAAACAAAGTGCCCCCATTCAAAATAACCAATGAGAGGCAAATGTGTTTTTGTCTATATGATGCCAATGTCTTTAAAAAAAAAAAAGTGCATAAGAGCAGCAGCATTGCTGGGACAGTGTGGGACAAAAGAAGATATCTTAAAAAAAAATTAAATTACAAATCAATATAAATCAAGGGAATATTTTCTGTTAAGCAATCAAGACCCTGTCAAAAATAATAATAAAAAAAAAGACTACAGAAAAAAATCAAAGATATTAACAAAAAAAAGGAAGTGTCAAGAAGGAGTTACCTGTCAATGTTTTATTATCAAATCTTTTTTTTGAAGCTCTGATACACTCACCACTTGCTCCAGAAACGTCTTTTTAAAAACGCTTGATATGTTGGTCGATGATCAACTGGATGACAGCTATGCAGCCCAACACTGAAGATAATATCAAACAAGTAAACATAACTAAAAAAAATTGCACTCAAGGCAACAACCAGGATTTGTATACATATATAAAAACATCTATCATTTATCCCATCACCTATGTATGTTTGACTTGTTTTTTTTTTTTCAATACCTTTTTTGTCGCACGAAATCAATAATAGACGGGGTGGGGTGGGGGGGTCACATCGCCGCCCGTTTTGGAGAAAAGTCCGAGTTGCTTTGTTTTTCAAGCACGTATGATTGGCATTTCTCATATGTATACATTACTAGCTTAATGTGTAACAACCACTGCTGCTATTTGTCAAAAAAGATCTCCAATCATCCTATTTTACAACTGATATCACTTACTCTGACAGATTAATGCAACAGGAACACTAAAAAAAAAAAAAGAAAGAAAGAAAAAAATGAAAAACAAAAGTAAAAACAGCAGTAATAAAAAAAAAAATTATTGAAATAATTTATATCTTTGTATTCTCATGGACAATTGTGTTTAGAAATGAACCACCGGGTCACTCTAAACATAGGCACAGTTTTTAAAAAAAAAACATATAATGTAAAAAAAAAGAAAAGAAAGAAAGAAGTTGTAAGCACACCATCATTAGACCTTTGTTCTATGGTCAAGCAATTAACATAAGTTCTGTTGAGAGAAGATGATGTTAAAAAAAACAAAAAAAAAAGGAAGAGAAAAAGGAAATATCAAAAGAAAGTATAACAAGATGACAAAGTTAAAATTACGGCAGCAGCAGTAAATGAGAAGTTCCAAAGACTTTTTTTTGTTTGTTTTTGCATACAATTGTATCCTTGCTCACATAATAGATGCTTGTAATTACTGTAAATACATTGGCAATGGGAGCACGGTTTATATGGTTTAAAGACTTGCCACTTAGCTCACAGTTACTCAATATATATAACTTTATATATCTTCAGTTTTGGCAAATAGATGGAAATATTTTCCTCTTGTATGAGTCGGAATGAAAGATGAGTGGGGGGGAGGGGGGGTGGTGGTGTTGTGGTGGCTGGGGTCCTAAAATGACCGTGATAAACTCTGGACCAACACAGAAGTCAAGTCTCCAAAGATTCGCCTTGTTTCTGCCCAAAGGATGGTGAAAGAAACATTTTCCTCATCAGCCTCCTCCTTGTATTTGCCCCCGACACTGATTGTGGCGAGTCTGTTTTCTTTACAGCGTATGATACACGTAAATGGGGGCGGGCAGGCGAAAGGGTGCAGAGCAAGTGGAGGGTTTGGAGTTAAGCAGGACTGGCATTTGAGCTGCTCTTGCTCAGACCATGGCACGGTATGGTCCCTGCATCTTGAGGAACTGGATGATGAAGGAGGGGCCTCCCGCGACAATCTGGGGCGGCAGGTGGGTGAGGGGACAGTTCTCGATGCTCATGATGGACAGCTTGCTGCAGAGGGCCAGCTCGAACGGGAGGCTGTGCAGGTTGGGGTTGTCGTTGAGGTACAGTTCCTCCAGGTTCTCCAGTGTGCCTACGAACAGACGGTAGTTTAATTGTACATCATCGTCCATGGAACAAGGTCCGTAATCTACGGCCTCTGAGCAATACATGTCAATAAAATAGGAGTAAAAGTGCACCTCATCACTTTAAAGCACCAACTCCTTGATCCAGTTTTGTGTTTTAATGAGCCCATGTGCTTTCTTTTAGTGTGTTATATAGTTCTTAGTTAGCAGATATTTATATGTACATTTTTTATTTTTTGTTTTTTCCTGTGTCGTATCTGTGTACGTCTGTTGAAAGCTGCTGTCAACGATGTGAATTTCTCCACCGTGAGATTAATAAAGGCATATCTTATTTTAATTACTTAGACGGCAAAGAGACCTCTCAGCAGAAAACACTGTTTCTTATGAGCCTGAAACACCTAGTTTGATGCCTCGGTTCTTCTTCTATTACTTATTTACCCTGTAATCCTCAGAGTTTCAGTAAAAATCAGCTGGACTTGGTCGCCCTCAGCTTACATGGCTCACAGCCCTTTACAAGGCATGACTATCTGAAACTCATTCAGTTAGAACTGAGAAGCCTCTTGAATAAGAGGTTACACTTCAAGAACCTAAAAGACAGGTCTAGTTGTTATTTACTGAAGCTTTTAACATTACAATGACCTGTATAACTGATAATCTATGTCACCACATTTGCAGTCCTGCCTAGCATTTAGTTCAACATGCCAACAAAACAACAAGCGGATTTTTGCAGTTAACCAGTATTTACTAACTAAAGCTGCTTCTGCATGAGCTCCACCCTTCTGCCTACACTTATAGATTGAGTGTTATGTTATTCTTGATTTATTACAAAAGTCTATGAAATGTCAAATGAGTCATTAGTCCAAAACCCAAAGTTATTCAGTTTACTACTGTAAGAAACAATGACAGTCCATCAATCCCAACTCACAGGATGTTTGTCATATTTACCTGAATAATGACTCAAACAGTAACTATTTGAAAAAGATGTGACAAACTGCCTCGGTCCTGCAAGGTTACAGGCTCATCTGAGATTTTCTTTACACCGATTTAAAATATTACATATGCAGCAATAACACATTTATTTTTCTACTCTTACACAAAACACGTATTGAGATGTTGTTTCAAGTGGAAACCTAAATACCTCCAAACCACAGATATAACTTCATTCTTCGCCCAGTTGGAATACTCTAAAAATACATTCACCTTTGGCCTCTTCCCCACCCATCATAATCTCTGGCTTAACTCTGAACCTAAGCAGTAACTAATATATCTGGGTTGGACCAATTACTGAGAGGAAGGCTCAGAGGTGAGATATACTGTGAACTTTTAAGCTCATAAAACCAGATGATTAAGCTTAGCTTTTATGAGAAAATAATGCTAAAAACGTATTTGTTGTGTTGTTGAAGGCTTGTTGTTTTTAGCACAGATGGATAACAAACGATGGCACTTATTGAATACTGGCAGTCCACTTGTGTGCTTTGCTGAAAGACTAGAATTAATATATAGTCACAAACACATCAAAAGTTGTTACCTGTTGCACTTCACCCAAAACCTGGATCTCCCATATGAGAGGATTGTGGAGTTTAGTTCAGGGGTATACAGTGTTTAAAGTATCAATCAGTTCTGAAAGACTTATATGCCAAGAATAAACAGCAATTTCCCTTTTCCCTGCTGTCAATGAAATATGCCTGGTTCAAGTCTGGATCCACACCATCACAAAAAGAAAAAGTAGTATGCTGGTGTGTCAGATAGTGAGTAGTAATTCAACACTTTCACGCCCTGAACATGTTATCGATATATTTGGGGGTATGAGGAAGGTACTTACCAATCTCCTCAGGAAGGTGTTGCAGCAGGTTCTCCCCCAAACCAAGATGAGTCAGGTTGGTGAGGTGGCCGATACCTCTGGGTAACGTAGTCAGCTGATTATTTGTCAACACCAATTTCTATCATGAAAGCAGAGCAAGTTTTTGATTAAACAATTATATCCTTAAATAATAAACTAACTGCAAAATGCAAGACCTTGCAAATCAGGATTCAGTATTACAGACAGGCTTAGGAATCAAGTGTTCATCTGCAAAATAAATTTGCAGTTCATTGACAGTCCAAGTATGAGCACTGCAGAATAATTAATTACATTTACTCTAACCCTATCCTGCCGTGTAAACGGCTAGACAGAATGACGTATTGAACATACTATGAAAATATCCCTCTATGTGTTAAACAACATAAGCATTTAACATCAAACCACACAGTGAATTCAGAAGATATTCAGACCACTGTGCTCTCTGCACACTTTGTGTTGTAGATTTAATTCTAAGTGGATGAAAGATTTAAAGACCCTTAACCGAGTACTCTGTAGAAGCCCCTTTGGTAATAAATAGCAAGACTTCCAGGTATGAAGTCTTCCTGAGTAAATCCCCACAAGCTTTGCACACTTGGATTTGGACAGTTTTATCCAAATCCAGATCATCTTAAGCTTCGTCAGATTGGATGGAAGACACCTGTGAACTGCCATCTTTACGCCTCTCGCAGATGTTCTGTCTGGGTTTAAGTCTTAGCTATGGATGGACCGCTCAAGGGCATCTAGAGACTCGTCTTGAATCCATTCCAGAAACACTACCACAGCCTGATGCTGCCACCGCCATGCGTTATCTCAAGGACAGTATTAGCCAGGTGATGAGAAGTGCCTGGTGTTTTCCCCTGACATACTAATTGTTGAGTGTTTCTGAGATGATCATTGTTTCTCAAGGTTTACCAATCTCTGCAGTGAACTTCTGACGCTCTTTCAGAGATTACTGGCTATTAGAAGAGTCCTGATCGTTCCAAACGTCTCCTCATTTTACGATTACTAAGCCCACTGTGGTCCTCGGAACACTGAAAGATTAGGAAATGGTTTTTTACCCTTGTCTTGAGCTATGCCTCGCCAATTCGTTAATTTTATTTGAAAGTCCACAGAGAGTACTTGGCTTTAAGGGTTGCCACTCTTAAGTTATACCCCAGGCCTTCATTAGTGACATAAGTCTGATATGTCAGATGGGCATCACGCCTGTCATCTATAGAAAGCCTCCTTTAAAACATGCAGTACTGTGCAAACATTTTAGGCAGTTCAGGTATTTGCATTTTTATCTTTTATGCAATGCAATATGACCATTCCCAAATTCCTTCTGCAGCATGACAACAAGTCATAAAAGACTATGTTCAGTGACAAGGACAACAAGGGGTCCTGCAACAGATGGCATGAACCCACACAGACTGGGCAACATGCAAAGTACCTTAAAAACCGTAAATCCAGGAGAACTTTTGCCGTTTCTGTGGCAAGAAGTGATCAAATATTAGTTTGATATATGTTTTTCTTTCTGCTTCACTTTGTTCAGTGAAGGTGGGTGATAAATAAAGCCACAGCAACAACAAAATAAACTGTGATGAATGCAAAGGGGTCTGAATCCACAGTATGCCACAGTTTTTTCCATTTCCTCCAACTGTGGAGACCAACTGTGGATGATTACCTAATAAGCAGACAGCATGTCCAGTAATCTGTTCCTTAAAACCACAATTATTTGTAAATAGTGAAGGATTAGACTCTCAGTGTTTTTAGTTTGTTGTAATAAAAAGATATCAGTCTGATTAACTTTCCATCCTGTAAACCGTCTTCCTGATTTTTGTGATTCGCGCTCTAATTGCTTCTAATTCTTGCACCTGGGTGCAAGTATAAATTCATATAAAACACATGAAAAGCAAACCTCCACTTTTATTTAAAATCAAGTACAACAGAGAAAACCACTACTGACCTGTAATTCTTTAAGATAAGCGATTTCATTAGGTAGACATTCCAACTTGTTTTCTTCCAAGTCGAGCTCTCGTAACTTTCTCAAATTCCCAATACCATGCGGTAACTTCTTGAGAAGATTATTGGACAATATTAACACCTGTGAAGACGATGGCATTTGTAAAATAGGGAGCAGCTCTTATGTGACAGGCATTAGGAAATACAACATTATAAACTGATTTACAGAAATGAAGCAATCCCTCTCAACACAGAAGTATATTCTATTAAGTTAATGTCACGCAATTGATTAAATCACAGAAAGGGAAGAAATAGGTGCAGATGTACACATGGCATGTTATATATGTTTTACATAAATTCGGCACAGATACAAAATGTGTTGAGCTTCTCTAGCCTCAAAAATGTCAAAGATAGCTGGTGCAACACATTCCCAATTTACTACAAACTATTCAAGACTGCAGTGGTAAACTAATATCTTACTGCTTGTGTGTATATGGAAGACTCACCTCTAGAGAGACGAGACCACACACATCCTCTGGGATCTTAGTCAGCTGATTGGTGGCCAGGTTAAGTTCAACCATGCTAGTCCATGTGCCAAAATCCAATGGCAGGGATGTTAACTGGTTGTCCTGAGGAAGACAATGGCATACCTTTATTAGCTATATAACTACCAATTCAGTGGATCAACACAAGTGCAGCACTGTCCCAGAGACTGAACAGACCAGCAGTGCATGGCAGATATGTTACCTGGCGCCTGGATAATATATTTTTAAGGGGCACGCAATACACAAGTAAAGGATTTTTAATAAATATCTGTACATGGTGGACTAAGCATAAATAAATGTGCAGTTCAGAGACCCTTCATTCTGAACAAAGATTCAGAAAAATATGACTAAACAGGCATTTTTTGTGCATTTCTATTCTGCAATGTAGAACTAAAATGTCACAACTGGCATTTAACACACACACACCCCACAAACACAAAGAAACTTTAGACACGCCTTCAAGAGTAGCGGCTCTACGTACAACCTAACTTTTTTCCAAACAGTAAAAGTTGAATCATTGGACCATGTTTATTTCCATGTTGGCACCTCTAACTCAGTGATCATAAAATGAACATATGATCTGTTTCAGACATAGAACTTCTATAGTTCTGAGTGTGAGTGCACAACTTTCGATACAGTGCAGCTTATGTGTGACAGAAAGTTCCTGTTCAATACCATATGTCCCCCTAGCCTTTTTACACTGAATATATTTTGACATGTCACAGTGGGAAACATATAGATTGAATAATGACGTTGGAATTCCATTTAGCTGCTCCAGTTTCAGTCTCCTGGCATTGCACATGCTGGCTCACTGTCACAGCTTACTGAAAAACTTTTACAGAACACAGCCATTGGTAATGTTATTAGTAACATGTCCTGTACTTTTCTTTCTAAGACATGTCAAAAAAGGCTTATTATTCTATGGTTTTACTATTTTGTAAGGCTGCGATAACATCTGACTTTGGCAAAAAAAAAAAAAAAAAAACTATACAGAAAGCAAAACTGAGAGGGTATTTACTATCAATTATTTCTACATTGTTTAGACATTCGAAAGTTGATTTAAAAAATGACCACACCAGTTTTTCAGACAAACATGCATATATATAAATATATATACCTTCATGTTAAGCTTGCTTAACACTTTGGCCCTGGAGAAGATACCAAAGGGGATCTTGTTGATACGGTTGTGCTCCATGTTGAGGGAGTAAATGGTGGAGAACTGGGATGGCCCACCCACAGGGTACGACTGGAAGCAGTTCCTTGCCAGTGTTAAACTTGTCAGGTTTACCAAACTTGACAGCAGGCCCTGACAAAGCACAGAAACAGACATGGCAGAATTCATAGGATCCAGACAGGCCTCTGTTACTATGGGCAGTTACACTCAATGCGCTAGTGGACACTAGATATTGGAGCCACAATTACCATCTATTTTGATAGTTTAAGAATCTGTTGATTATTGAAACGAATATTCAAATCATAAACACTTCGGCGCAATCACTCACAGTGGTTCATTTAGCTGTATAAATGTATCTTGATGTTGCTTTTACCCTGTGTTAACTAACAAGAAGTGCACATTTATGATATATAGTGTATGTGTGTTTTTATGATTGACAGGAATTGCTGCTACAACACCGTAACTGCAAGCTTCAGTTGAATGAATGAATGAAATTAAATTAAATGAAAAATATTTTATTTATCCCAGAAGGGAAATTCAATAGTTCAGATGGTCATCAAGTTCTCCTGTGCTCAGATCACTGGTGAACATTGTGTTAATGTCCCAAGACTGTGAGAATCTGGTGGTTTATGGTTTTATAATAAATATATTGGGTGGCGACTCACAACAGGTAGTGACACACTTCAACCCTGATAGCGGTACTGCCTTCGTGTCAGAGCATGCTTAGTATGTGTGAAAAACACATGATGACATCACCAACTAACTGGATTTCTAATTGTTGACAGTTAAGTTAGTTGTTGGTTTTTGTCGACTATGTCCATTATCATCATCATCATCATCATATCATTGCACCCCTACCAGACAGGAAGTTAAGAGCATAAGCTATATCTGTGACAATCCAGAGGTGTTTAAAATTAATTCACAGATTTTGGTACATTCCTTGGTGTTCGAATATCATAAGAACAATGATTACAGTAACAATTTGTGGCTCAGGTGTTCAGGATGAACACATCAATTTAAAAAATAAAACAATTGTTCCTTGTATACATTTAACAGCACTGGTACCAAAGAATCTAGGCTCCAAAATAACATTGGTGTTGGAAATTATGCATTTTAACAAATATTTATTAATTCTGAGCTTTGCTTACCTCTGGCAACACTGAAATGTTGTTGTTTTCAAGGTTTAGCTCCTCCAGTTCTCGACATTTGGCTAATGATCTGGGGATGGCTGACAATCTATTGTATCTCAGACCTAAGCGATTTATGCTTGCCAGATTACCTGAAACAACAACAGCAAAAATAATAGGTTTTACAAATTAAACATAAAATGAACCACAAAAACACGCATTAAGAAAGACACAGATTGAAGACAACTTGACTCTGACTCCGAAAATATATTAAAATGATTACCTATAGTCTCTGGGAGGTCCAAGAGCTCATTGTGCTGCAGGTCGAGGTTGGTTATCTGTGTGCAATTTCCAATCTCCTTCGGTAGGTGTTCCAACTGATTATGGGCAACATCCAGAGTAATGAGGTTGCATAGCTCCCCTGCAGAAAGATGTACAGCAAAATCAGATATTACTTAATTCAAGATGAAAGTGCTTTTCTTAATATAATTTGATCTCACTGAAGAGGAGCCAAGCTATTTGTCCAAATATCCTTATACAGAATTAGAATACTGATTACTTAGTGACAAAACACAATTTTCCTATTTGCAAAACCAAGTTTACAGACATGACTCTTCTAGTAGAATTAGTGCACAGGACACAATGGCGAACATCACGAGTGTTTATGGTATGCGCTTTTCAACAACAGGATTTGTAGCATTGCAGGAGTTGAAGAAGGCTGTGTAACCAGTGACCATTAGCGCTAGGATGCTGCATAACATACACAAAATAATATGGGATGGAAATCAACAACAGCTAAACCCAATGGTAACCCAAAGCCTCCTGCACTTATTTAATTACTTACAGCCACCATCAAAAAGGTTTGCTTTTTATTCTTTGGTGTAGGTTTTACTCACCTATCTCTGCGGGTAGCTGTTTAATCTTGTTCTCACGGATGCTGAGCATGGTGAGCTTGGATAGGTTTCTGATGTCTTTCTCCACTGTTGTGATGCGATTGAAGCGCAGGTACAGCGTGGTCAGAGATGTCAGGCGATAGACGACAGCTGGTATCTCTCTCAGCTTGTTATGCCGGAGGTCGAGCATTCGAAGCTTCTTCAGGGAGTCAAGGGAGTCGGGCAAACTGGTCAGGGAGTTCTCGCTGAGGGCCAAAGTGACCAGGCCTGATAGGCAACCCACCTCAGCCGGCAGACTCTGCAGCTTGTTGCTGTATAAGTAGAGTTCAGCCAGCTGCGTCAACTCCTTAATAGAGGTGGGCAGCATGTGAATGGACCGTTTAGATAGGTCCAGTCTCATCGAGTTCTCCTCCCGACACTTGTTAAGCTCTTTGATCACCTCCGCATTACTGGACTTCTTGCGTGTACCTGGTGCCGGGTTTGGCCGCTTTATCGTATTGTCAACAGAGAAGGCAACACCTGGTGTTGAGCTGCTGGTGTCCTTCTTTCCTTCTTTGGCATCTTTCCCTTTGGTCTTCGTTTCTTTGCCTCCATCCTTAACTAAACTGGCCAAAGCCTTGGCCTCCTTTTCCCTTTCTTTACCCGCTGGACCACCTTTGGGGTCCTTTTCTTTCGAATCTTTTTCTTTGCCTAAAGTACTACTCATGTCGACGTTATCGGGCCTCCTGCAGAGTTGCTCATGGGAGTCTCTCTTGTCAGGTTATTTATTCAGAAAAAAAGGAACATAGACAGCCAACGAGGCTTGTAAAGAAAACATCCCCATGCAGGCCCACAAAACTATGATTATCCTTAAAATAAAGGCCTTGTGATCCAAAGGTTTTTGGATACTAATGATACTTTGTTCCTTTGCTAAAATCCCATTGGAGAAAAAATCCTTTGAAGTAGCTGGATCGTAGCATCCATGGGCCACATGCTTAAGTGTCTCAACTGCATACAATCCCAACACCTTCGGACAGAGGTTCTTTCAAGCTGCAAGGTTTTCCAGGATTTTTTCATTCCCTGAAATATTTGCTGTTGGGGGGGAAAAAAAGACATTTTGTTGAAATTTCCAATTCCATTTTCACACTTTACATTCTTAGCATTTTGTATTTCAACAATTGAGTGGTCCTGCCTAAAGCACATTCAGATCGTAATATCTCTCATTTATTGCTATAATTACTTACAACTGTTATCCGACAGTTTTTACAAAACAAACTGCTCTGTACTGAAAGTGATACAACTAATGCTAATCTAGATGTTCTGTACCTGTGCAATTAAAACTTGGTTCCTACTAAAAGAAGACACCCCTCATCACTATTTACAAAAAACTTTTACTCTTCTAGCAATGAGCACAGGTCAGAATAAGTTTCCACTGTTAGAAAAGTAAGGAGAACAACATGTAAATAAGATCACTAAGCAGCAATAGATTGCCTCAAGTAAACACTGATCATTTTCCAGATCCTTTCTTTACAACTTTATTTAGAAACTGATGTTTTTATTTCAAGTCCAGTGCCTGTCATACTCTGACCAACCTGTCCAATAATGCAACTGGAAAAAAATGTGGCACTTCTATGTTCACCAACTCTCATGATTTTTTTTTAAGTGACAGTGGTGTGATTTGATGTGGTTATACTAAGCTTTTGACCACACAGAAACATTTTTACAGATTGCCAGTCTTAAGCCTGGTCTTAAAGTTCTGAAACTTGTGCCCCTGTTATTTAACTGGCACCTATACAGCCTAGATTTGTCACTGCCAAAAATGTTTGGTAAATTAAGTGATTTCCAGGGATTCATTCTCTACCATTATCACAACAAGGGACTGTACAAGCCCATCCACAATATCTGAACTGATCCAAGCATGTTTTGATGGAACAGTACGCTCTATTAAAAAACCCATTGCACATGTTGATAAAATGAAATCAAACAGAAATAAGTGGTTTCAAAAAGTAATACGAAAGACTGACTCGGTTTTCCCACTATTAAGCCTGCAGTGGAGGTAGTCACAGAGCGTCTGTGCGTCACTGGGGAATTTAAAAATCTCTGAAGGAATGGTTAGCAGCTAACCTACAGGAAACAAGACGCCACCATTAAAAAGTCTACGGATTGCGGAGAAAGTGAGGTCCACAAGCTCCATACCCTTCTAGCCCAAGGTATTCGCATTTCCGATGCATATAGTATGTGTCACACTGGCATGCTAAATAAAATCACACACTGGAGAAGCTGGCTTTGTTTGGTTCAGTGCAAACAAGCAAAGCCAGCATAATGAGGGGTCTTCTTAAGGGCAGCATAGTAGGATCTCTGTTTAAAGCGGGCTTATGCCTTCCTGCCTAACCAAATCCAAGCTTACCCTCGTCTCTCAACAGATATTGTGCATAATACTGCAGGATATAACACTAAATAATGCAATTATATTTAAACAGACTATCATTTAAACAGATACTAAGGTAGTTCATTCATTGGTTAAGTGTGCAACGTAACATGTACTGTGTAGAAACAAAACGACAATATTCATCCTTATCCATAAGCCGAAAAAACTTCAACAGGTTATGATGGCTTGTCAGTACCATGAGATATGCTGTATTAGGTGTGCTTTGCCAGAGCAAGAAAATCTTTTCAATATACGAAGCATAAACTCACACCAACTTACTCCTACTAAACAAACATGGCCCAGCAGTGTTGACATTATTGTAAGCCTAACGCCCCACTTGAGCATTAAATCAGCCAGTTAGCCATCTCTTACAAAAGCTGTAACACAACAATCATATTGAATACTTATATATCAAAGAAACCCAGACCAAACACCCATTCCTTTGGATCTTTACATGACAAACTGAGCCACTGTGTCTCTGGCGGCCTGTCTCTGTTTAGTCTCTGTTGCTGTTGTACCTCGATGACTGTGTAAAGCTCTCAAGCACTAGTACAAGCTAAGCTGTGGCAAAAAGAGAGGCGGGTTTGGCTCAGGATCAGAGCTAAGTGAAAAGGTTACGACTGCTGAGAGTAATCTTTAGAAGTGGCCTTCAAAGCATGAAGTCCCCACAACAACAGGTCATATGACCTTTTGGGTAAAAGAAATGTTCGGTCAATAGCAGCACCCCTTGCATGATAGAATGGCTTACAGTGTGTTGTGTAAATAATAAAAAGGTATCCATTGCTCTTTTAGCCTGTCATAAATAAGAAGACGGACATCTATCGCTGCCTGTAATAGGAATACATGTGTACTTAATAATTATTAACATAAAATGAGAATAGCCAGGCCAAGCCAACTGCTGGGGCCACATAAACTAAACTGAGCAAGCAGCTTCCTTTTATGGTTATAATCTCTGTCCTGTCCTGGGACATCATTCTGGTTATAACAAACGTCACGTAAACATTATCTGTATAGATTTATTTCTGCATACACTAATGTTTTTTTCTTGGACATGATGAAACTGAGCATGTTCATTTTGTAGGGAATTCTACATTTTTTTAATGACATTCATGATTACCATGTCAATACACCTGATTTTGGCAAAGAAATTAAACGTCGATCATGCAGGAACCCTTCATCAACCTCTAGTTGTAAAAAAAAAAATTAACCAAGTAACCAACATTAACCAAAGCAAAGCAGAGCAGACATACTCTTGGTTGGTTAGTGCACTCAAGTGCTGCATATTCTCAATAGGGAACTATTCTAAGCTGTCTACCTTTAAGTACAAAATAAATAAAATCAAAACTATTATTTAAGGAAAGGTCAGCAGATTCATAATTAAATCAAATCAACCATTAATGTCAGTGCAATTCAGCTTTAAAAATTGCCAAAAATAATGCCACCTTTCTTTTTTTTGCCAGCACTGATGACACAGCCATCTTGTTTGAAAAAACTTTATTGGAAGCATCACTGGACAAAAGTGACTGGAGGTTTGATTTATGCTAAGTGTGAGCACCACATGGAGGCCATTTGACGGACTTCTACAGTGTAAGCACAGAAGCCGCAGATTCTGGCCACATAGAAAGGCTGAACCCAAACTTAACCTGTGCAGTGAATTAACACATTGTTTTTGCTTAATAAATCTCAGAAAGTGTCTGCTTAGCTTTCAAGGCTAATCCTGCTAGCCTGCTAAAGGACACTGCCAAAACTTTCTTGAGGTTGGGGCTCGCAGTTTTACAATTTTTGTTCCAAGAGTGCACGTATGTAAGACTTCTGACAGTCACTGTTTCGCTCATGGGCATATCAACCAAGGATATTTCATACCAAGCATAGACTTGCTCACTGGATATAAAACTACCATTTCCAATTGGCATTTTACATAGCATTTCCCTCTCTTTCTGCTATGCATGTTGCACTTTTTAAAATCCATTTTGTTGTAAGAAACAACCTCTGAGCTAGAACACTGCTGAAAATGGTAAGTTTTGGATCAATAAGCCATAAAGCAGGGGTATCATCACTGCATCCTGGGCTTAGCACTGCCTAAGACGTCTGTGATTGGTTTAAAGAAAAACAAACAAGCCAACAAGGACGTTTTTTCCCCTGTAATAGAATGATAATAAAGTGTAGCCAGACCATTTTCCAGTGCTGACACTCGCAATGGGGATAGGTCTGGCTACGTGAGACTATATCCAGCCTCACATCATGTACTGAACAATTCAGAACAAATACACAAACTGTTACACCTGTTTTGCACAGTGATGACAATGAAGATGCAAAATCCAACAGTGATAAAGCACTTTCAAATACTAATGACTGGCAATAGCAGCACCAAAGGATGAATGCAGGGACACACCATTGGTAATTCCTTCACTGTGTGCCTGTTTCAGTGACATTTGTAAACTGCTGTTACTCGAAAAGTTTTCCATGCAAAAAAAGAAAGACTCAACAAATCCACACGTACATACATGCCTCCTAACAAATATATTGAATAAGGCGATAGGATATTACATTAAATATTACAAATATTTTGAAATAAACTATATTTCAAACTCAAATTAAGGTGGGTGTTTAGGGGCTCAAGTGTGCAATATAAGCAGCGTGATCTAGGAAAAAGTAACTACTTTCTTAAAAAAGGGAGTCCTAATACCTTGACAATTTTCTTTCTTAGACATGAACCAAAAGAAAACAAAAACGCACTTAAACAGGTTTGGTGAGTTGTCAGTGTCATAGTACTGTCAATACTCATGGTATTGAGTGTGCTTTGTCAGACCAAGAAAATCTGTTTAATGTACTAAGCATAACCTTACGCCAACTTACTGCTGCTAAACAAACATGACCCAGCGGGTGTTGACATTACTGTAAGCCTACAGCCCCACCTAAGCATGCATTCAGCACGTTAGCCATCCCCCTACAAAATCTGTAACACAACCAGTATAACAAATACTCATGTATGAATCGATAGCCTATACCCAGGATAAGAGAGGAGATGATCTGAAATTTTAGTAACCCATTAGCTGTGCATAAAATAATGGACTCACTTGGTGGCCACACAATTAAAGGTTTCTTGATCAGAAAACTGCATTATTGAGGCAGATGCTCGGTGTCTGTTCACAGCTTTTACATTTCCCTTCACAGGCGTCTATCATACTGTTGTGTGGATTTGTGTGAGTGTGGGAGGGTCATTTTAAAGGCGTACTTGAGGTGTTTTTTTTGGCCAAAGATACTGAAGAACATGATCGTACAGTGACAAAATTTGCAAGCAGTCAGAAAGTTACATTTAGTTAGAACTACTCATCTGGTCGAGGTAAATATGACACTCAACTCATATGCAGTTTCACAGAAAAAGCTAATTTCTGTCCATCAACACTACCACAACACCACCATAAAGTGCTACTTGGACTTCCCACATACAGACTAATGAAGTTTCCATTAAGGATATCTTGGGTCCATCTGCTAATGCCAGTGCATTTAGGCCTGAGTAGAACTGGCTACTGTTCTCATTTGTTTATACATCACAATAGCTTTAGGATAAAATAATAAGTGTACCAGTGTTAGCTTATCACTGCATGCAATAAAACACGTGAGTAAAGCAAACAAATTAAAGTGCTGCGATGTGACAAAACCCACAACAGACTCTGATTCACAGAGATATCCAAAAATCCAGCACCGGTGTTGTAGCTTGACAGTAGGTTACTGCTGAAATTTTAAAAAATATCTATAATAAATCAGGAATAATCCGGCCTGTTGGTTCAGATCCATGCGATAATGGAGGAAAATTACCCTACAGAGGTGAGGTGGCAGCTATCGTTACTGCTTCTACACATGACCCAGCTAGCTTGATGGCTACGTGTGCCAATGACAAATCCTTAGAAACAGATTACCGACAAAACGGTGGCTACCAGGTCAGTCAAGTCGCCTTTCAAGATTACTTAATTTACATAATGTGAGCACAGTAAAACGTACGGGAGTTGGTGTGGCCACTGGTGACAGCAATACCTTGACGCGAGCAGTGATAATGCTAAGCGTTACGTTGTGACTGTTAACCTAACATCATCCACTAGCCAAGTAATTGTCAACTCGCGTAGGCTAAAAATGTGTAATGTTAGCTAAGCCAGCCATTGAACTGAGCGGGGAAAATATGTACAGAGTATATCTCAAGAGTCCAATAGTCCAAAAGAGAAAAGCCCAATTGCCGAGCCTGCTAACACGGCTGACAACAAGGCAGGAAATAAAAACAGCTAGGCTAAACGTCAACAGCAAAAGCAAACGTCAGTTATGCCCAGACTGCTAACTTGCTAACGTCAGCTAGCGAGCAACTTAGCCCAGCAGCTAACAGCATTTAGCGAGCGATTTTCTCAAACGAGGAAGAGTAACATCACGTCCAATATGACAGAATAAAACAAACGTACAGGGTTGCATGTGCTAGACGGCGCAGATGATGTCGATATCCCCGCTCACACGTTTAATACTCACATCCAGCGGTTAGCTTAATCTCAAGCAGAGCTGTGTGTGTAGCGTAGGCCCGAGCGGAGCGGCTGTCGGACGCAGACCGACCCGTCCGCCGTTGAGTTCGACCGAGAGGGGAAATCTCTGCTGCAGCCAGCTGAGCGCAGTCGGGCAGCAGACACCCGAGGTAGAACAAGCCGGTGGAGGCAGCTCGATATCCCGAAGCCGAGCTGCCACGGGAGGGATGCGAGGTGCGGACTAACTGTACCACAGTGTCTCGGCGCCGTTCCCGTATTGAATATTAGCCGAGGAAAAAAAGAAAACACTCTGAAAAACAGCGGCCATTCCGAAGCTGAACAAAAGAGTGCGTTCGTACTCGCCACCGCAAAATGACACTTTAGCCCTACACACGCCGTAACAAGAGGCCGGCGAGTGTATTTTCTCTTCATAGCCGCGTTAGTGTGCTGTTGGGGGTAAAACGTCTGCTGTTAATGTGATAAAATAACTGTTTTACCTTCAGAGGTGTGACTCCGCCATCCTTGCTGCTTCCTCCTCTTTTCCTACACTGCTGCTCTGCTCCCCTCCCTCCCCGGCCACCAAACTGCGTCATTCGCACGGCTAACCAATGTTATCACGAGACTTTGAAATGCAATCACATATTCATTATTTTACAAACATTTATATACATCTATTGTAAACGAGTGGCAAATGTGCTCTTTGTTTCAGTTTCTGACAATAAAAAATAAAATAGATTTGAGTTTATCGAAATTGCACGTTTAAAACGCCCTGAATTGACCAAAGTGCTGTGCATGTTATCAGTCAGCCAGCAACAAAAGTTATGTGTGCAAAAGGCAAGACAGGATAAAGACTTGTACAAATCAACCTGTAAAACAAGATTAAATCAGAATAGCAACTTGTAAAATCAGTTTCTAAAATAAATTCATCAAGAGCAACCAATAGCCATCAAACATTTGCACATCCTGATTTTTTTCTTTAAAATGGCAGTAGAGGAGGAATTCAACACTATTGCAAAAGCACAATTTATTTTACCAACCAGCCTCAAGTGTGAAACAGTTGTTTTGTGGATCTAAGGGATCTAGTGGTAGAAGATCTGAAATACACCCATGTGCCAACTTGCCCATGGCTTTAAAAACAAATAAATTAATTCTGTATTTAACAGGTTGCCAGATCAGGGATGCCAGCACAGGAGAGATGCTTTCCTTGTTTTGGTGCCAGTTAGGAATCTTAGAGCAGTATTCTGTAGCAGCTGCAGACGATACAGTGTGTTACAATAATCTAATAGCAAAAAAAATGTCAATTGCAGTGGTGGAAAAAACACCCAGATTGTTACTTTGCTCACTTTTAATTGGTCAGGCTATAAGTGAGAAATGCTAAATTTCAACTAAAAGTCCTGCATTCAAAATCTTACTGAAAGATCCTCTCCAGACACACATAAACCAAGTATTGTATATAAACTATGTATTCGACTTGTAATAATATTGTGTGTCTGCTATGGTGTCCCTCAAAAAGAGTTCAATAGCCTTGGTAAACACAAACATACAACTTATCCCCATAGGATGTTTCCCACCTATGTGTCTCAGTATATGTGCACCGCAGGCTTTCAGTTTCCACATCACATTTGATCGTTTGAATATTTGAGCAAACCAGTGTGCCAAATATACACACATCATTCATGTTCAGGAGAGTTTAAAAATGCCTCTTCACATGCCGAAGAGCCAGTTTGGGCTTGAAATGTTCCGCTAAATGTAATAAACCACAAGTGACTTCCAAACTATGGTGATTTCACAAAATTGTGCAAGTGTGCACATGTCTTCAACTCTGATTTAAGATGAGCATGGAAAAACTTTCCTCCTTCGACAAGATAATGGGAGAACAGCCCCTCAAGTGTTCGAGTGTTAAACCCTGCAAATATTCATACGTATGTACATATGCAAACACACAGTGAGGCTCAGGATTCTAAGTGGAGCTACAACCAGTAAGACTCAGTAAACTGTAGGCAATTGGAGTGGGGGGTGTTGGAGCTCATTATGCTCAACTGTCCTTTTCAAAGACTGAAATGGTTATGTATTACATTACTGACTGTAATCATCAAAGCATCAATATGTGAATAGAATTTTTTAAGTTTCAGTTGGTGAAGCTGGAGCTAACTTTAGGTAATCTACGGTGCCGTGAAATTTTATTATAATCAGTAAGTCATGTTTCACGAGAGGATTATGTGTTTTGTATGAAACATTTTTATAAAGTGAAATGTAGCTGTCAAATAAGTGTATTGAAGTAAAAAAGCACAATATATTCATCTGAAAATTGTTGGTAGAGAAGTGAAAAGTAGCATAAAAGGAAAACTCAAATAAAATACATGAACTTAAGTAAATGCACTTATTTTTCAGTATCAATTGACCGTAATAGAAATTACCAGTGGCGGTTATACATATTATATTCTCTATTTATTACTTAACTATGTGCAATTATTATGTTTTGTAATAGCGTGCCAAATCAAATCTCTCCAGGATTGTACAATAAAAGCAATTAGAAGTATGACACCATTTTTAATTACTTTAACAAAAATATAATTCTGATTGAGGACGTTAGAATATAGTCAAGTACATACATGTGGAAAAAAAATACCATCACTCCAGTTGAGAAGTTAAAGATCATTTTGTGACCTGCTGTTCCTACGGCGGCCTGTAGGTGTCAGTAGATCACTGTGACAATTAAACAAAGCGCCGAAGAAGATCACGTGACTCTGGCAGACCCGTTGGCTTGACAACTGCTGTAATCTTTACCTGCTGATAAAGGTGGGATTGACGAAAGAGTCGATTTTATATGTACGTACATAGACTTGATCAATTCTTTCACTAGTAATGAAAATATACTGTCGTAGTTTGTGTGAAGTAGTAACTATATTTGACAGGCGCTTCGCTGAAACAAATGATGCCGTTAATTTAGCTTGGCCTACATAGCGAGCCGATGCTATGTCGTTGATATGCTAAACCGAACTAGCTTCCTAGCTTGCTAACTAACTAACTACAGCTTTATACGATTACGTTTTTACTCCCAACTATTGTTTGTTCAGCAACTCAGCCTGTCACGTTGCTTCCGTTATGTTAATGGCAACATATTCGGACAGTTACTAACGACAAGACATCAGAACTGTGTTGTGCAAATTGTTGCCAAAATAACTCAATGAAATGTTATATATAACCTCGAACAACAGGTTAAAATGGGAAAAAACAACTAACATTCAAAATGCTGCATAAGCCAATCTTCACACATACACCACAAGTGAGCTGCTGCTAAATGATTATTTTTCTGTTTACTGACATGTTACTGATGTCACCGGACGGCAAACTAAACTTTGTTTTAATTGTGTTTCGCTGTTTCTCTAATACCAAACTCAGTATCATCACTGTCCATATGCTAAAGTTCAGACTAAGCTTGTGTCACGAATCTTAGCTAAGCAAAGTCACGAGTCAGAACACAAGTCATGCTAAACATCCACTGGCATGAATTATTAGCAGCACCTATCTAAATTATAGAATTTTTAATCCGCCAATACGCTGCCCTTAAACCTTAAACCTCTGTAGCTTGAACCTATGTTGAATTATGTTAGAAATTTGTCGAATGTAATAAACTGTTGTGCTTACCTTTCAGCAAGGGCTCAGAAGACACAATGCCAGAAGTCAAGTCAATATTCAGAGAAGTTCTGCCTAAACAAGGTTTGCACCACAGCAGTTTGCTATTTGGCCAGCAGTAGTTACAAAAGGTTGTTTGTGGAGCTCAGTACAACACGCAAACTGTTTAGACATTTGCAAAAGCTTGCACAATTAGTCAAGGGGTGCTCTGTGCACCCTCTTTACAGGGTCTTCTATAGCTCAAAGCCACTGGCATTGTTGCAGTATGAGTTATCTAATTTTGCTCAGTATCAAAGCTGGACAGTGTTTTTTCTATAGACTTCCATTCAAATGTAAATCAAAGATATCAGTGAACACATGAGAGACTGCAAATATAACTGATATAAAGTCTGTAGATGCAACATTTGGGAAGTAAATTTTGTTTAGCAGGCAAGCTCTACCATTTGCAATACTTGATATAAAAGTGTAATTGTAGAAAGAGCATTTGTCACTGCTAATGTGCTGGGAGATATTGTGAAAAATAGCAAGAACCCAGCCAAGTGTTTGATTATCTTTGCATTTAAGTGAAGAATAGTTGTGGAAATGTGAGAAATCATGTTTTGTTTTTTTTGGCATCATCCACAGGACAGCTTTCCATGGAAGATGTCCCTACCATGGTTCTGTGTAAGCCAAAGTTGCTCCCACTCAAATCAGTCACCCTAGAGAAACTGGAGAAGATGCAGATGGAGGCTCAAGAGGCCGTGAAACAGCAGGAGCTGGCAGCGAAGGAGCAGTTGCAGTAGATGCCCAGTCACAGAAACAGTCTTGGATTATTTAATAGTGATTTAATGAACAAAGAAGGACCTATACGTGGCGTATTTCACAAACCAGTATTCCCCGAATATAAAAATAAACACTCTTAACACCTTTTTTGTGAAGTTAACCGGCTGGTACTTGTTTTTGCATTGTACTCGTGTCATTATACCCTCAACAATGACATCTTTGTGTGATTTAAAGGGTAAAAAGAAAAAAAAAAGTCAAGCACAGCATAGAAACAGCAGCTAGTTAGGGAGCCAGTATTGCATTGAACCAACATGCTCCCTTTTATTTTTTATACACTTTTATAAAGCTCTTGACACAAACCAGTCATCTCTGTACAAACACTGCTTTCTAGAAAACACAAAAGGAGTGGCAGTGAAATCAAGAAAATACTGTACAAAACAACATGGAATGGCTGACACTGAGAGGTGTGGCACTTCAAGGGCTAGCTTATGTAAATGTTTATATTGAAACACCTTGGAGAAAGTGATCTACTTCAGTTTCAATCAAAAGTGCAGTTGTTTTTTTTTTGTTTTGTTTGACCCCACCTCAATTTCAGAAATGTACATTCTTTTGACTGTTCGAAGGGAGAAATCTGTACTCAACTATTTTGAAAAATATGCAAGTAAAAAAGTAGCTTTATCCTTTTCTTTTCAGGAAATCTGGCACATAAAAACGTCCTCCTCAGTAGCTTTCAAGTTTGACAACACCACCGTCTCCCTCGCTGACGAACCTCTTCCTGCCTCTGATGAGAGACAGATCAACAACAACATGATTAAAAAAACAGAAAAGTGCATCCCCTTCGATAAGCATGACGCATCTGTTTGAGAAAACCAGTGCACTTACCGACAGGGACAGAGATCTCTTATCTTTACATCAATGATTCCCATGCTGAAGCTCTTGTCAACAAATTGCTCCAGGATGAAGTACGCACGCGGGACATCAATATTAATTTCAGCAATGTCCATATAAACTCTTTCGTAGCCCTAAAGAAGAAATAAAAGGCATTTTAACACCATTTTATAACAATGAGTGGTGTGTGGTGAAATGACTTGCAATGCATAATTCCAACACCAGGTGGCACCTCACCCTTCTCATTTGGTCCACAGTAATGATGGAGGATACACAGAGCGACTTGAGTAGCTGCAGGACCATTTTAAA
This sequence comes from Stegastes partitus, assembly GCF_000690725.1. NCBI lineage: Eukaryota > Metazoa > Chordata > Actinopteri > Pomacentridae > Stegastes > Stegastes partitus. The sequence goes on along the minus strand of NW_007578003.1, from coordinate 549,059 downwards.
TGTTTTCTCTCCCTTGGATTCTAACACCATTACTATTGCCTGAGGGAAACAGCAGAAACAGTCACAGTCTTTTATTAGAGCTCAAGACAAGCAGTTAGTTTCTGTACAAAACAGTTGTTTTATGTTCAACAGTGCACAAGCGATGTTCACCCCTCACTGAGGATTAAAAATACCAAAAAAAAAAACCAAAAACAACCCTCAAGTTGGTTCAGTAGCTTCAATAGCAAACATTATGCAACACCTCCCCTGAGCACACATTTTTGTTAAGGTGGACAAAGCATGTTGAGTATGTTTTGGATTCCTCTGTTGCTACATAAAATATAGTCATGTATGTATTTACCTCATAGACAAACTCGTGGTGGAAATGGGGAACCTCGAGATCCCGCAGGCATCTCTCAGCCTCTTTGCTGTCTCCAGATAGGATGTACTCCTTCAGCAGCAGGTTCATCTGGCAGGACCGAATGTATAATGGTAATTAGTAACCTGTGGCATTGTTCTTACAGCTACAACAAGTTGCAAAAAGAAGGTACAATCTGCTTTAATTACAGCAAATGCTTCAACATATCATTTTATCTCACAGTATTCCTTTAATCCCCCTTTCCTTAAGGCGATTATTAAAACAGGCACACTCATACAGCACTGTTTTGGTTAAGGTTTACACAGACTTTTTCAGTTTCATGAGCTTTGCTAAATCTAAATGATGAACATCTTCACCTGTTTCTGTCTGTTACTCACTTAGCCAGCAAACATATATATTCCTCACTGTCTACAGTGTCTTCTTCAGGGTGGTGAATTCATTTAATTGGTTTGTAGGTGTTTAACCAGGAAATTCATAATCATTCATATAAAGAAAATGCAAGTGTGAGTTTTGGCTGAAACAGATGAACTATGAAACAACAAATACAAGATTCAAACATATATTTTAACAAAACATATTGGACTATTGTTCACAGAAAGCTGGTCTAACAGCAGCATCTTCTCCATTTTTCTGTATGTAATTTACCTCTTTAATGAGCTGCATGATGGGCCTCTGGCCGCCTCCTGCCCCCCACTGGTTTTCTATGCGAAGCCCTCCCAAGCTCATCTTCAGTAGCACGGCCGCCCGGTCTAGTGCCGCCCTGAGGACAAAAAACACACAAACGAGGTTTGTAGGTCAAAGTGAGATTCTCTATCATGGCAAACCAAACATTTCACTATTTTTCGCAACACTGTGGTTTTGACAGAATTTGCTTGTAATGTAGAGAAACTATTGTTTATTTTGTTTCCTGAAAGACATTTCAAGAAGGATTTGATTTTTAGATGTGATTTAGTAACACATGCAAGATCCTATACTCCTTGCCTTCTCTTTAATATATTTCCAGTCTTGTTTACATGCATGAAACCTAAAGTTAGGAAGGTCAGGCTCTTTTGTTCCACAATCCATTCCTTCCTGAGGTGACTATTAACTTTAGCTGATAGGTTTTTGCATTTTTTGAGTCCATCTTGAAACGACAGTCAAGTGCTTTTTCTTTGAACACTCAAATAGGTTTTTTCATGCTGCTGTCATTTCTCCTCTTGATACTAGCCTAATAGGCATCCCTTCTGACTGCACTTTCAATGTAGGAGACGAAAACATCTTTCCATGCTAAATTAAACTGAAGCTTTAGCCATTCAAGTCGAACCAGTCAAGATGTCTTCCAGTTAGGGAAGAAAGAAAAAAAAAAAACAACAAAAAAAAACACTATTGTTCAACTGCAGCTCAACAGAAACACTTAAAGAGGGAATTCTATAGCAAAAAGACTGACAAAATATCCACTTGTGTATTTAAATCAGACTTCTTAAGTCTTGTATTAGTTGTAGATACACTTTGAAACACATTTTTACAAAGAGCAAAGCTATGTATTCTGTCCCCTATCACCTGCAGCAAAATTAGGGGTTGACCTATTTTAAGCCTGTTATCAGTATTGCTGTTTTTTTGTTTTTTTTTAAAACTGTGTTGTCACAACTCTGTGGTCTCAAGTAATGTCCCACCAACAGCACTACATGAATGATTACATGTCATGAGTGACAGCCTATCAACACTGAAGGATTCATGGTAAATACTTCTCTTTATATTAAACATATGAAAACCATAAAACGATCAAAAGGCATTTCAAAAATGTGTTGGTGTTTACTGTGACAATTGATATGAGTACTTGATTATTAATGACTGAGAAGGAATCTTTAATGCTCAGAATCAACAGGAGAAATGATCACAGCAAGAAAAATCTGTTTCAATGGATTTAATCAGGAGCACCTGATTAAAGCAACACTTCAAAAATGATATACCGAAGCTATATGTAATGATGTGACTATATATAATTATATATGCAAGAAAAAGCAACTGTTTGTGATTGACTGAGTGGCCCCTTATCTTTGGCATGCATAAACAGGAAACTGAAATCGCAGGCAGAAGAGCTTCGCCAACAATCTCCTACCTTGTGTATTCACAGTCAACTCTGCCTTTGTAGCCCTCGATGTAGCTCTTCGACAATATTTGGTCGCTAACAGCGCGTGCAATGAATTGGCCCACCAACTGAAAGAGACACACAACAGAGGGGGGAAAAATGTAAACAATCCCAAAACACATTACATGACAACATGTTGTGCAGATTAATCCTTAAACCTGTTTATCTGTCCACTAAATCAGAAAAGAGGATCTAGTCTACTATCAACAACCCACAACAAGCCTGATGCACATTACTAGGCAACAATTACGAAATTGTTTCAGTTTGGAGGCCCCACAAAACCACTGACAGGACAGATGACCAACAGTGGCCTCAGGGGCACGTGTATCTTTGTTTACAGTAGAGTGAGCGCATGATTTGGGGCAACGAAAGAGCTGGCTTTGCTCTTCTGGCCTACACAAAGCCTGGGCTCATTGCTGCTCATTGTTCCTTTACAGACAAGAGGCAGCTACATCTCATCTGACCCGTCACTGTGGCTAGACTGGCAGGCATATGAGGAGAAAAGGAGTGTGTGTGCGTTTGTATGTGTGAGAGAGAGAGAAAAACTGAGAAACAGAGAGTGAAAGAGCAGAGGGAAGGAAGTGGGGGCAGGGCAGAATCATAATGTCCCTTTAAACCCACTGAGAACTGAGAGAGTGGGGCAGAAATGACCAGCGAGACCAAATGAGACGGTGAAAGGCGGGGTGGAGGGGGGAAGGACGACCAATAACCCTTTCAGCGTCCTTTGCTGGGCTTGCATTTTGCGAGCGCAGACAGACAATAGCCAGAGATCTCATGTCTGTAAAGGCTGAAAAGGAAAGAGCTCAAACAGACATACACTGGTTCTCTCTCACACACCAACACATAAACCACAGCGTTGTTCCCCTGCGCTCCACCACAGACCGTGTTAAAAGTCCTCAAACAGAAACCATACTTCTAGCTAATGAGTAGTGCATTTTCTGTTATGGGAGTGTCCAACATGAGACATGGTTCTGCAGATAAGCTTACATTTTCCAGATGGTAAGAAAAAATAAAATATCTTAACACAAACAAGAAACACTGTATAATGTGGATTTAGGGTTGCTGGCTTAGTTTGTTTGCAATAAATTTGGAAATTGCAACTAAACCATGTCTTCCAACAAACCTGAGTTCATCCAGTGTTATAGTTAGGATTGTAAAGTAAATACACATCCAAAATGCCCTACAATTTAGGGTAAGTCTAAAATTATATGCAGCACTGTAACTCCCACACACATTTTTAATATGTAGCTACGCTGAGTAGACCCACCTGAGGGGCTCCAGGTGTGTCCAGGACCAGATCAGGCAGCTCTCTGAGCAGTTTGTCAAAAGAGCTTTCCATGTCGCTGTGGGACAGAACAGGCCCACACAGGTCAGCCAGCAGCCTGGACGTGAGCTCCCGGTGGCTGGCTTTGGCCTCCAGGGCCAGTGACACAGCCAGCGAGGGCACCTCGCTCCGCATGGGCCCCAAGTTCAATTCTGCAAGCAGCTCCTGGAAACATGGAAATGTTCATTTTGGAGCACTTTGTAACAGACAGAATTCTATGTAGGGTTCAGCTTCTGTTACGCATAACCACGCGTTTAATGGCAAGTTCTTTCCTGCACAGTTTTACATTTTGCAGCACTTACAGCTACTTCATTTGTGTCTCCGTGTTCAAAGTACTCTTGGACTATGGGTGTGACCGTCTTCTCAAAGTCCCTCTCTTCCAGCGGGGGAACCACAGTCTCATACACACAGTTTTCCTGTCAAAACACAAATCATATTTCAGGTCTTGTGTTGGGTGAACACACAAGTAAAATTTTTAGTACAATACACTACAACGGAGTATAATGTACTCTGGTAATTTACAAGCCATCAAAAAAAACGAAAGTGAAACTCCACACAGAATACATATATTGCAAAGCAATGCATTGGCTTGAATTCAATTTTACATGTATTCAATCCAAACACTCCATATTTAATGCTGGTGTAAAGTATCAACACAAAGTCTTTACCTGAGCTTCGTCATAGTTGGGGTCTTTCACATCTACCTGCTCTGGTTCATAAACCTCACCAGATCTGCCCCACACACCTTTTCCTCCAGCCCCACCTGCAGACAAAGGTCGGTGACATTGTTACACATATTATCTGACAACATCATTATGGCTCATGTAAAGGGAGCAAGCAAAACTGTGAGTAGTGTCATTTTCCAAAGGTTCAGTGGCTCATACAGCTCAGTTTCCTGGAACATGAGGTGTTTTTGTTTTTAATAAAACTGCTTAGAAAATAGCAGCCTTTGAGACTATCGGGGTAGCTTAACATGATGTATCTGAAATCAAAACAGACTTTTCAAAGCTGACATTATCAGGGCAGGAAATTAGCTGATAACTACTGAGCAGAAAGTTGATCTATGGCAGGAAAGCACCTAAAGTCTGAATCTAATTTGGTACTTTTTTCTGACACTTGTCACCTTACAATCTTATGAGCAACTTAGGGTCAAACACAAATTGTAAGATGGGAGTAACTCTTCACCCATGCTGTCAGAATCAGTGCCACACCAATGAGTTTATCATCCTGAACTCCAAACATCAGAGACTTCAAGAATGTCTTTACACACAGAGACTGTTTTCCTTTTAGGACATGTAATGACACCACCTTATTCATTTTCAAGTGTGGAGGCGTACTGACGTCAGGAAGGGATTAAAAGTTGAAGAAAAGCGAGACACAGTTAAACTAAATGTCAACTGGTAATCCATGCTCTTTATACTGAATATGCAGCCAGTGTTTTCCCAAAAACTACAAACCTGATTTTACCTAGTAATGCTCAATCTACTGCATGATCTCTACATTTCCATTTTCTAGAAGTATTTTTTCAAAAATCTCAGACAGTTCTCAGCTTTAGCTTATAACAGAAGTCTGACTTCATGAAGGGTTGGTCCAGTGATAAATATTTATATATCTACTCTTGTTGTCATATTGTTACTAATACTGAACCACTATCATCATTAATCATTATCTGTGTATGTAATCTGTACCAATTCCAAAGCGACATTTTTGTAATCCCAGGACCAAACATGATGTGTTATAATCCCTCTATATGGGGAGGTGACGCGTTGTACATTTTGCAGCTCGTAAACAATCCATCTGTCCACATAGTCTGCGTAACAGCTTACGTTTTAATAACGCTTTATGCCTGTAAACACAAACCAAGGTGGCTTTTCACACTTCAAATCTATGAAGCTGTATTCTACATACGTAACCGTGATTGTGTAAGGGAACTGAGCGCTTCCAAACGTGGATGACGTCAATACTGTGTCCGACACACCCATGAAGCTGCTTCTACATCTTCTGTGTAGACACATGCAGCAAACATCTGCTGGGTCTGAGGTCAGCACCAGCAGATTGCAGACAGTTTAAGAAGCCCAATACTAAAGCAGCTTGTCAGACATGCTTTAAAACCTCCATTAGTCCCACCCAGTATGTAGCATATGACATGTCACTATATTTAGCTTAGCCCACAGTAGTTGCGAGAGGCTGTCCCACTTCAGCGTTAAAACATTGTGTACTCTAGTTTGGTCTCACCAAAGATTCTGTGCACCCACTACAGCTGTCTCTCAAAACTGCAAAGCATGAAGTTTTGATGTAGGAAAGCAGAACTGAAATTACAGGGCTCCACTGGTGTGGCAGCTCTGTTACGTAACCAAAAAAATGGACAAACTGTGCCAGGAGAAACTAGGCATGCTCCAGTTCTACTGCCGATGGGAAGAGCAAAGTGTCTAAACTGTACTGCAGTCTGCAGAGACATGAAAGTGGGCACTGTGTGCTTACATCACTGAGAGACAGCTAGATGACTGGAAAATATTGACACTTGCTTAAATTCTAATCTTCTTATTAATCTTCTTATACAATTGTGATGTGCCAAAGACAAGGGGCAAGGAGCTGGGAGGCCAAGGCAAGATGTCTTTGGCATGATATATAAATTGGATAAGGAATCACATTAAGGCATTATGCAACATTATCAGTCAGGTCACACAGTGTAAAAGAGTATTTATCTGTAGCTGTACTGTGCCTTGGCACACATTGTCTCCCTTTAGTGGCACAAAAACAGATAACAAATTAAATAAAACAATAAAAGCAGACACTCCATAAACCTTATTAAAGTAACTAAGCGTGATATCCTTTACAATAACAACCAGCTTTCTTCGTACGCCCTGATGGCAATCTATATGTGAAATATTTACATCATATTCAAAGCACCTGTTGTACTAACAAAAGCAATTCTGGTACACTTTACCATACAAGACATTAGGAGAAGTTTTTGTTTCTGGAAAACCCCTGCTGAGCAGATGGTGAAAACCCCTGCTGTGCAGATGGCAAGAAAAGAAAAGAGTACATTTAGAGGGGTGTGAGCAGCTAAAGATTGCTTAGCCATTTGTTCACCGGCTAATTGGTTTATGGTTTCTAGATGGAAAGCCAAAAGGCGATGACAACAGCATGACACAAAGTGATGTTGTGGCTTTGCTTTGAAGCACTGGGATGTGACACACCAGTGGCTCTTTGATGATCAGCAAAAGGTGACACTGAAATTGAAGTGACTTCTTTATTTATTAACATGGTACGACTTCTTACCTTTCTTTGGCAGGCCTCTGCCCTTCCCCAGCCGAGACTTTCTGTCCAGCAGCTTGCTCTTGGGGCTAGTTGGTACCGCTGTGGTTCCCCGAACCACATCCCCGTTGTCGCTGAGGGAGTCCCCTCGGCCAGAGTCCCTGGAGGAGTTCTTTCGCAGCCTCCGTTTGGCCTTTGCCTTGAGACGTGCCTCGTGGATGTTGTTGCTGGACGAGGACAGCCAGTTGCCATTGATTTCATTGTTGATATTTTTATTAGCGACAAGGGATCCACCGTTGTCTTCCTCTCCAGATACAAAGGAGTCGCTCAGGTCCTGAGCCTCTGTTGGATTACAAGAAAGAAGTGGGGCAGAGTTTATGGTTGAGTTGATGCTTTAATGTGCTGTGCATATTTTCAGTGGGGGGGGCAAATTAAGTGAAGTCAGGCAAATATGCACTATGTTATAAAATAGTGAATTTCTAAAGGCAATCAACCACAAAGTACAGGATGCGCAGCAGAATAAAATCAGTGTCAAATTCTGCAGAAGAACATGCAAACAACCACTTCCGCATGAAAAAGTCCCATTGGCCCACATCCCATACAGCTGATGAGGCATTTAAAAGACTGTGTGCGTGTGTCTGTGTGGTCTACACTTACCAACAGGGTTTGCGTTCAGCCAGGCCTCGCAGTCAGTTGCCATGTTTTATAGTAGAAAATGGATTTTGCAGCAAAACAGTGCAAAAAAATAAAACTAATTGCAAATGATACCTGCAACAACAAAGACGAAATTGTATGAGCATACATGCGCTGATAACATGTCCAGACGTGCTGCACCATAACAGCCTCCCCTCCCCCTATTCATTCAAAGTCGCACTGTTGATAAACAATGGCTAACGTTGCGCTAGCTTAAATGTTCACTGCCAAGAGACGCTTCAAACGACCAAACCATATCTTAAAAACGACATGCACTATTACAGAACATCGAAATGCGTAGTTTACAGTGTGTGTAGCTGTTTTCATGTTAAGCTAACTTATATCCTGTCGAAGCCCAAACGTCAGTAAAAAAGGCAGAATCAAACTGCACAGTCAGGGGACTCGGTGTACCTCTTCTAATTTAACCGACTGCTAAATCTTTACCAACGCCCTCATATAAAACATGCATTTTTCTACCGCGCTTGTCGATTAAATAGCTAACTCACAATAAATTCACTGACCGTCTGTTGTGTCCAAGCTTCAAACTCTGACACGAACACTGTTGTTTTTTGTTTTACCTACCCAGCAACGCAGGCGCGTAGGCCAGTGTTTTCCTTCTCTGATTGGCTGCTGCGACGTGGGGGTTTAAAACGGAGAGCCAATCAGAATGCAACACGGATTTTTTTTTCTCGCATGTTCTGTAAGGCCCGTGTGGCTTATAGCCTGCTGTCCCCTATGTTCGGAGCTGCAGAGCTGCACTTTCTATTCTGGGATGGAAGTTTGTCACAGCAGCCAACGCATGCTGCTTTATAACAATAATAACAACAGTGATGATATGGAAGATGATGCTGGATTGATTTGGTCTAAATAAATTGTTTTTATATTAAGATATGCACCTTGTGCTGTGGTGTAAGCAATAGCAGACTAAACCAATGACACTAAATACTTTAGTAAGTAAGTAGGACAATTAGGTAAATAAGCAAGTAAGTGGCTGAACAAGTAAGTAAATAAACTAATTTAGTTGAGGAATGAGGTTGTAAACCAGCGGTGGAAAGTAACTACATCTAATCAAGTAGAATATATTCACAATAACAAGGGTAAACCAGAGTAAGATTCCCCCCCTAAGAGCAATGTATGACAAAATCTGCTGAGTCAAAAAATATACATACAGCGATGCTAGTATTTGGTTAAATGCCGTAACTGTATCCAAGACCCAACCTGCTGGCTGATGATTTTAGGTTTTCCTGAAGAATGTGGAGGTAATCTACCTGTTTACTTTGTGTAAGGCGCCAGTTCCATGGGCAATGAAAACAGCTGTAGAGCATGATACTACCACCACCGTGCTTGATGATAGGTTTGGTGTTCCTTGGATTAAAGGCCTCACCTTTTCATTTCTGCTCATTGTGTCCAAGTAGCTTTTTAAAAAATTATTACTTTTGTTTCACCTGATCTTTGTTAATGTGATCAACAGCAAACTTAAGTTGAGTGTTAAGGTGCCACTTCTGGAGGAAAGGCTTGGCGATGTAACTCAGCTTCACTCTGTTCTAGCAGCTTCCAAATTATAGCAGACCTGCTTTTTGGTGATTCTTAGTTGACTCTTAGCCATCCTGACCAATTGTTTCTCAGTAGTTTGTGTTTTCTTCCTGATTGTGGCAGTGACACAACAATTGTTTACACAGTTGATTTTGGGGGTTCTCACCACGAGTTGGCCTCTTATGAAATAATGGTACTTTAATTATTTTTGATATACTGACTTTGATTAAGCCCATTTTATGCCACTTTAAACTTCCACTGTATGACATTTTGGATGAAAATATTCAATTTTCTGCTCCTTTAAATTAATTTGACATCTTTAGTTAGTTTCAAGATGGAAATTTTACACAATGAATAATATAAGAGTCTTTTAAAAAACAACACATTGTTAAAGATTTAACCAGTGGTTTTCAATTTCAGATTTCAAGGTTGTAACTGGCTCAACCATGATGTGAGTTTTCGCTCTAAACTTCTCACATGGTTTCATTTCACTGAAATTTCAAATGACCCAATACCTCACCATAAATAAATAATTGGAGAAACACTGAAAACAGATTTGTGAACCCTGTAATCATAACCTCATACCGTTCCAGTATATAAAACATCGTAAAAAAAAGTAGCTTAAACCTCCAGCAGCCACAACAGTAGCATGCTGCTGACACACTGATGCTTCTGTATTGATAATCTAAGCCTGGTCATAGTAATAATAGTAGCATATCAATCAGAGAGACCTAATCAGTACTTTTACTTTCATACTGTACCTACATTTTGCTGGTAATATTTACATACTTTTTCATTTTTTTTCATGCAGGACTTTTGTTTGTAATGGAGTTTGTTCTCTATACATTGCTGCAGTAGTACTTTTACTTTAATGAATAATCTGTGTACTTGTTCCACCACTGGTTCAAACGGAGTTACAGAACAGATGTGTTTTTTGCCTTGACACTTGGGGGAGCTCTTTTACAACAGTGTCATTCAAGTCCTATTAAACCAGAAGCAGACGGATTGGTGTCTTATTACGATTACTTGGATTTTAACTAAGCTGTTATGACATATGTAAAATTTACAACTTTCACTTGAGATAAGGTAAACATACTTGTCCAAACAAGGTGAATGGTCGGATTTTAGTCTTAAATAAAGTAGGAGGCCGCTAATTTGAAACATTCACCATGTTTATTCAAGTTTTTTGCATCAAAAATCATGTGAAAAATTTGACAAGGAAAACAACACTTTTACTGATGTCACAGGATCAGCATTCACAGTATAGAAAAACAGAGTCTGGCTTAATAATCCTTCCATAACAAATCACCATAACCAGAAACACTTCATGTTTAACTGATAAATAAAACGCATGGTCCAGTTTAAGGTCTTTGATATTTAAGGCATTACATATGATGGCAAATAGGACTGGGATCTTTTGCATAGTTGCATCATTATTAATCCTAATGATGTTCATCTTCACCTGACAGATATTGCAAGTGCACAAACAGGTACACGATATAAGAAAACTGCAAGAGTTTAAAAGCCCCAGATACAAATAGAAATGTAAATGTTCTATACACTGAAATCTGTTCAAAAAATACAACAAACCTGAGAATCTGCCTCAGTTTTTTTTTTTTTTTTAAACTGAGAATAAATATGGTGGCCCTGAGACCTAAACGTGCTGCAACAAAATACAAGTAGATAAAACACAAGCAAACTAAGAAAACATTTTCACAAATCTGGAAATTGGCACAGCATTTAGAAAAAAAAAATCTGCAAAGTTAGAAAACACTACAAGTGCTACAAGTGTGCGTCCTTAGTTTTATCTATTTGCCTGTTTTTAATATTGCAGCTCATTGAACTCTCAGGCACACTGTAAAAAAAAAAAACATTCCTTAAAACATATTTCAAGTCATTTTGCAGTTGTAAATGTATTTCTATTGTTTGAATAATGTACAGGCAAAATTTTAAATTATATTATCTAATATATTGATTTGAACTTAGCAAATAGACTAACATACTGTAAAAGATTGTCTTCTTAGCAATTGTAAATACATATTGCATTTTCAATCCAATACAATATCAAGTTAATTTTCTCTCACACAACCCAAATGAAACAAAAACTGTAAGAAAAATGTCATTAAATATCACGGCCTTACTTTACATTTCACGTAAGCTTTGTACAAAACTGAGAGTATCTCAGACTGTCAGCGCCATTCAAGACCTTCAAGCTTTACTCTCCCCCCCAAATACCAAAACTATTATTGCAATTGTCCACAATATTCTAGTTTAATGTGTTCGATTATCTATGCTGTAGCTGTCCATAGCTTTGCACAAACTGCTCACGTACGCAACTCTTTCTTCTGCTGCTCGCTGTGCAACTGGTGAGAGGTCACGCTGTTGTCACTGTGCTGCTGAGGGTTCAGTGAGTGCACCTGACAGACTCTCCTCTGCCAGCTGAGACAAGTATTTCTGTGGAAAGAAGAAGAAGGAAAAAAAAAAAAAAGAATTTACAAAAAATATAAACTCATGAGCCGCAGCATTATTGAACAATCTTTATTAAAGTGTCCGTTGCACGGCGACTGAATAGCAAAGACGTGGATTCTGCGGGACCTCTGCATGTGTCCCTGTGGTATCAGGCACCAAGACATTAGCAGCAGATCCTTTAAGCCCTGTAAGTTGGAGGAGCCCTCATGGATCAGACTTGTTCCAGTAAATCCTCCAGCACCCTGCCACCTATTCATGGTTCGTTCCTATCCAGACCTCCTGCAGAGTGGACAAGCGTTGCTGCTTCGGAGAGCTGTGTTGGCGACTGGTAATAATTATTTCACTCATCAGTGTATGTAAAAAAAAAAAAAATAATGAGTGTGTGAATGATTCCACAGCACAAATGTCTTTCCTAACATAAGGCAATACGATCTGTTTTTTCCAAATTAGAAAGAAAACTAAAACCTCTATAGCAATGATTTGTTACACTAAATCCATTCAGTCACAGAGATTAATTTATTTTTTTTGCAAAGAAAGACCAGGACAGAAAAGTTCCATCTTAAAGAATTGAGCAGCATTTCAGACCATCTGGTGAGTCAACAGCATGTTGGAGGTAACTATATAGTTTTACAAAACTTTTTCACGGCTGCTTGTAGATTTTTTAAAAGTAATTTTCAGATGAGCGTCACAAGCGTTAGTTTGCAGTCACCGGTAGTTCAAACGCTCCATGAAATAACACATATGAATCTGTAAATTAAGGTATTAATCATGTGGATATAATATCATCAAATATACATCAAAGAGCCAAGTTGGTAAACTGGCTCAGTGCTGAGATTCTTTTATTCTGTTAAAGTCCATACAAACTTGTTCCACCACACAATGCCTGCCAGCTACGTGCTGTAGATGAGAAAGGTGAAGCATAAATCTATGACCAGAAACTACAAAAAAAAAGCGTATTAAACACCACAACACACACATACACGCAGAGCTTTGACAGACAGCACAACTGTTTAAAACTGTTTTTTTCCTCTTGGTATGTAATCCATCAAATGTGAGGGAATCACGCTCCTCTGGTTTGCTTCAGCTGTGCTGCCGGGGACGAGAGAAATGCAAGAAGGCCTGGTGCTGACTGGCCAAAAAACCGGAAACCTAATACAGTTGCAAGTTTACATGCAAGTGTGTATGTTTGTGCGTGAGCTAGGATGTGACAGTATACGGTGTGATTCTGCATTTGTTTGTGTTTGTCCATCTGAAGACATCTTGAGGATTAAAAATGTCTAAAAGGCTTAAGAGCTCAAGGGGATGCCTTTAAATGGCTTATTTTGTCCGACCAACAGCACAAAACACAAACAAATATAATACTGTAAATCCTTAAATTTGACAAAGCGGAGCCAGCAAAAGTTTCCACAATAAATGAATTAAAACAATTCATTTATTAACAATATGAATTTGATGCTGACTGATGTGGTGATTACTTAACAAACTGTAATCCCAGGTGTACTTCTTTTTTTCATTATTTAGTTTTTCTTTTGAGAGCAAAAGAGTTTTTCAAAAAGTACTGTATATTTTCAAATTGGTGCGATTGTAATGGATGATATGCTTTGTGCGTAAATACGTGAGTCGTGCAGTTCATACAGAACAGTACATTTTTAAGGCTCGCATCAACCAACAGGTGATACATTTGCCTCGCTGCACTTCTGTTTAGAGAACAGCATATTTAATGCAAACTTGAAGGTAAGATTTATCCTCATAATAAAACCAGCATATGAAGAAAGGCAAGGAAAATTGATATAATACGCATGTGCTCAATGCACAGTATGAAACAAAGCGATTACTCACCAGTCCGACAACAGGTGGTAGAATCTCAGCCCTTTTGCTACCAGACCACACTGACTGTGGACCACACTAACACAAGCCTCAGCGCAGAAGAGCGTGCAGACGTACAGATTTTAGGTTTTAACACTTCAGACGCGAGTGACATCAAATGCCCAGACAGATGTGTGCATGTGTAAACAAAGTCAGATGTGCCTATATGATATAATTCAAGAGAGAAACACTGACTAAAATGCAGACATATTTCAGTCCAGATCTCCAGATCGTTTCTCATCATCACCTGGCGGTGTGGCGTGTTCAGTGTTTACCTGCAGGTTCCTGTAGTGCACAGTGCTGCGGCAGTGAGACGTCTTTGCAGTCTCCTCGCTGGTGTAGAACAGACCGCAGAGTTTACAGTAGAAGCCGGTTCTTGGCACAATGAACTCCACTCCTGTTAACACAATAATTAGGATTTAATCCCAGAAATCAGCACGTGACAGATGAGGGGCCTCACAAGAGGTCTGCACAGTGGCCTGGAAAATAAAACATCTTTTTTATTCAATGAGGTTATATTTCATCCACAATCACACAAAGAACATTAATCATACCTCTGTGAATAAACTCACATACCACCTTCTTTTATATTCTAACTATTAAAATTAAGCCAATTTAATTGATTGTAGTCAATTATATGAAGATTTTATGATATAAGAATGAAAAAAGTATATAAAAATGAAAAAAAGTCAACAGAGAACGGATTAAAAGGAAATGAAAACTATTTTCTAAACCTTTCAAATATTGTGTGAGGCTTAGATATTAAACATTAATCAACTATTAATCTACTGTGTGGCTGCCGGAGAACATCCTGCTGGCGTGGGTTCAGATTACACCGCACCGCACCGCACCCGGGCGTTTTTTTTAATTTGATTTTTTAAAATTTTTCTAGGGGGATGTCATTTAATTATTTATCTTTTCATACTGGGCACCAAGCACCAACTGTGACAAACTGATTTGGCCAAAGTGTCGGCAGATCCCAGCAGAGAGCTTGTAAACATCCTCCGCTGCTCTGACCCTCTACCTATAGAATGACCAATTTATTTACTTATTTTTTAAACTGTATTTTATATTTTGAAAACCTTGGTGTAAATGTTGTAATTGTTATCGTCTTATCATTCTAATGGATCTGGTCCATCCTCCTGTACATTTGTTTTGTCAGTGTATTTCTCTCAAAGCTTCTCACATGGTTTAATTTCATGTTTCTGATCCAATATCTCACCAAAAATCAGTGATAACAGATAACTTTGTCTCTATCTTATCCCTTTAATCATTACTTGACCTCTGAGACTGATCTGCTGTCCCTGTATATAAAACTGTATGTGAAGTAGTTCAGACCTCCAGGAGCTACAATATTTATTGCTGCGGACACACTTATGCTTGTGTATTATTAATCTAATCATGTCATGTATAATAGACACATAGGTGAGGGGGATTGACTATTACTTTTACTGCATTTTGCGTCTAATACTTTTACTACTATTTTCACTTAAGTAGGATTTTTCATGCAGGACTTGTACTTGTTATGGAGAATTTTTACATTGCTGCATCTTAGGTGATTGACCAGAATACTTCTTCTACCTTTGGTTGTACTATTTGCACCTGTAGGATTACGCCTCTGCTAATAAACTTACAACAACACCTTCTTCTATATTCCAGCTACTAAATTGAAGCCACTTTGATTGGTTAAAGTCAATAAATTTCACAAGAATAAAAAAAAAAAGACATTAAATCTCACAGAAAAAAGATCAAAAATGAAATGGAAACCCCTTTTGGAACTTTTTTTTTTTTTAATGCTGTGTGAGGCTCATCATTCTAATTTGTTCTATTTGTACTTGTGTTCATCTGTTTTGTCAGTGTATGTTGTATTGCTTATATCATCCTTCCCTGTCTGGCATATGTAAACGGATTTTCAATGTAAAGTGCTTTATATCACAAGTGTAACCTAAAATATGTCAATCAGAACAAGTTGGGAAACATCACACACACACAAAATAAAAAAATAAAAAAAAACAATAAAAATCCGGAAGCTATATTTTTTTTTAACGTAGGACCGTACATATGAAACACACACACACACACACACACACACACCATCATTTTTTTTCCTGCTATGCTGAATGAATTAGAAAAAATGGGACAATACTCTCTAAGCACTATGATGCACTTCAACAACACACGTGTGGCTGTGACTGTCTCATTTCTAATAAACGCAATAAAAAAGAAAGAAAAAAAAAAACGTCACAGCAACAACCACACAACTCATTGCTGTTACATTTCTTTCAGCAACACTGTCAGCGCACTCTGTTTGCCCGTGGCCACCCAAACACATACATTCTTGGGGCATCATACAGCAGAAATAGCCGCACAACTCATGACACACGCTGCTCCTGTGTCTGTACTGAGGTCTATTGTTGCTCCGCGGCCGCAGGACTTACGTAAGTCTCCACGCAGCCGACCCAACACTGGCCATGTGCTGTCATTCTAAACCTCATCATATAAATACTCATCCCTCTGGGGTGCATTTCACAACCTGCTCAGAAATAGGTCAGCAAGTGGCCGAGCGATTCCAGTCAATTAGAGCGCTAATGCAACAGGTTGTCAGTGCGCTTATTAATGGTGTATAAGATAATACTTTATCTTTAGGACCAATACCGCAGGCTCAGGACTCCATCAGCTTGTGTCCGTGGCAATGATTAAATATAGCTGCAAGCGGCGATAAGCGGGTTCCAAGCACATTGTTTTGACATATATGGATTAAAGAACTTCCACTGGATTCAGTCTGCTGACCTCTCAGTCATTGGGGATGTGTCCTGGACCACCGGGCCATCAGGATAATACCAGTCTGTCTTGATGGCAGCGGCAGAAACTAAACACTAACCAAATTCTACATACAGTCAGGTTTTAAGTCACTAGTTACCTGTAACTTGTAATTATTTAGAATAACTGTGCAGGTGATCAGAAGGTCACAGTGAGTTTGGAAAAAGGATTTTTTTCTTCACTACCAACGTTTCCAGTAGAAGATGTACAGGATGCCATTTAAGACCGAGAACTACACTCCTGGACTTAAATAACAACACTAATTGAAACTCCAAACCAGGGTGCAAAAATATAAAGTAATATGCTTTATGTGTCACCTAACAAACAAACCTTCAAATGCTCAAAAAAACTTGTTATGCTGAAATTTGATACAGTTTTCATGCAGCTGCTGCTGAAACTATTTCATTTATGGTGTTTAAAATAAAAGAAACATACAGACTGTACTTTGGCTACTCAGTGATCCTCAGTGATTTTACTGGTATGCCGTCATAGTGTTTATATGTGTTGTACTTACCCAATGGGATGCTGTGTTCACTGACGGCTTTGTCTTGTTCACGCGACGGCGACGGGGCCTCAGTCACTATGGAAGGTCAAATTAAATTATGAGAAAACCTCCTGAACCCCCTGAACACTTCTGCCTACTTTCGGTTAAAATGTTTTTTGTTTGTTTGCTTGTTTTCAAATCTGAGATTAGAGCACTGAATAAGAGAGTTTCTGTAG